>NW_027185653.1:7738879-7771793 GCF_028583685.1 Petaurus breviceps papuanus
CTTTCTTTCTTTCTTTCTTTCTTTCTTTCTTTCTTTCTTTCTTTCTTCCTTTCTTCCTTTCTAAGGGATCCTGATACCTAGTCCCCTGTCTCCCAACACTCCTCTTAATTGAAAAACAAAACAACCAGAACACTACAAATAAATACACACTCAAGAGAAACAGATTCACACACTGGTCATGACTAATTGCCTGTCCATCACCATCATAGGCAGATTTGTGTTTTTTTCACCAGTACTCTACAATTCTGGCTTGTCATTTTATCAGAGCTTTTGTCTGTAAAACGTCTCTTTTTTTTACAGAGTTGTTATTAATGCCTTGATTTTTCTCTTTGTTCTGCTCATGTCACTCTGCATATGTTTATATAAATCTCCCCAGGATCTCCTAAACTGTCTCCCTTTCATATTTTATTGCATTACATTAATAAATTACAGCTGTTCAGCTACTCTCCATGGGTAGTCATTGGATTTTATTAAATGGGAAATATATAGAAAGTCATGCAAGGCAATTTCAAGAAGGAGAAATTACTTTGCTTTGGTTGGTAAATATTTCAAATTTACTCATTTGTGAACAAGTTGTATAATCCTAGAAAAATGAAAGCTCACTAAAGACAAGCACTGATCTTTTTTTCTTTGCATAGTTAATAAGTATATGGACATTCATATGTTAGGCGCTGAAAAATCCATGTTGAATTGAAGATAGATAGATAGGTAGATAGATAGACAGACAGACAGACAGACAGACAGACAGAGAGAGAGAGAGAGAGAGAGAGAGAGATAGATAGATAGATAGATAGATAGATAGATAGATAGATAGATAGATAGATATGACCTTTTATAGTCAGCATGTTCTGGCCTTCTTTCATTTCTAAAGCTTAAAAAATGTTTAAGTAGAACTTCAGTTAATTAGATTGTAATAAGATGTGATAGATAGATAGATAGATAGATAGATAGACAGATATAGATGATTTGCACAAGTATTAATCAGTTACCCAAATTCATTAAGGAAAGTTTTCATGACTTTACTCCAAGATCAATATCAATTTGGACCCTGTTTTGAGGTAAAAAAAAAAAACTTTTATGCAAAACTAAAATATTGTAGCTAAAACTACAGTATGAAAAATTGCAATCCTAAGTAAAGTCACTTAGAATAAGCAATATATTTCAACATTTCTCAGTTATAAAAATTCTCCAAAGATGCTGGAAAAGAAAAGAAAAAAAAAAACTAAAGATTTCATTCATAATTAACAAATAGGAATCAGACTTTAAGTCTCAACAGCCTGAGGCTAGTTCTTAGGTCACTTGATCTAACATTAAATTAAGTGATGCAAGTATATGTCTATATTTTTCTAAGTAAAGATCTAAAAATCTATGCTAATAAAAATTAAATTCAATTCAACAAACTGATAATAGTCACCAACATGAAAGATAGTATAATAGATGATTGGGACAAAAGAAAAATGTTAACTTCATAGTTCCTACTAGTTTTCCATTTAAAAGGGGAAAGAGGGGACATAAAAAAAATTAATACAATGTAAGACAGAAGGTGAAGGAGTATAAAAGAGATCCAAAGTACTCTAGGAAATATTGAATGAAAGTGGAGAGTTACATTCTATAGAGAATAGTCACCACAGTATAGCAGTAAAGAGAGGTAGCAGAATATAATTGGAAAAATAAAAACAGCAGCCCACATTTTAGAATAGTATATGTAATTATAAAGAGAACACCCCACCCCCTGCAAAGAATGAAGGTCTATTTAACAGAGAATTTTAGAATTTAATTTTAAACATGGGGACATCCATTAGGATTTGGCGGGGAGGGACATTTCTTCCTTTTTTTAATTAATTTATTTTTTTGGTTTTCAGCATTCATTTCCCAAACATTTTGAATTACAAATTTTCTTTTTTTTTCTTTTTGGAAGGGGGAAGGTAGGGCAATTGGGGTTACTTGATTTGCCCAAAGTCACATGGCTATTTTTTTTGGTCTGTGTGCTAAGTTTCTGAGACCAGACTTGAACTCAGGTCCTCCTGACTCCAGGGCCAGCACTCCATTCACCTAGCCACCCCTAAATTGGAAATTTTCTACCTGTCTCTCCCATTCCCCCTACACCAAGATGGCAAGCATACTGAATACCATTTCCCCAATCTTATCTCTCTTATATGCTCCCCCATATTTCCTACATGCTTACTTTCTTTTAGGGCAAGATGGGTTTCTATACTCATTGCCTGTATATCTTATTTCCTGGTATTATGTAAAAAATTTTTTATTTGTTTTTAAAACTTTGAGCTCAAGATTCTCTATCCTCTTCCCTCCTCACCCACCCCTACTGGGAAGGCAAGCAATTTAATATAGGTTGAAAATGTGTAGTTACCCAAAACATTTCCATAATTGTTATATTGTGAAATGCTAACTATATTTCCCGCCATTCTATCCCGTCCCCCATTTATTCTGTTTTTTTATTTGATCCTGTCCCTTTTCAAAAGTGCTTCTAACTACCCTCTCCCCAAATCTGCCCTGCTTTCTATCATATTCCCCTCCCCCCCCCATCACCTTCCTGCTTACTTTCCTGTAGGGTAAGACACCCAATTGAGTGTGTATGTTATTCCCTCCTTAAGCCAAATCCAATGACAGTAAGGTTGATTCATTTCCTTTTACCTTCCTGCTAATCCCCTCCACTGCAACGGCTTTCTCTTGCCACTTTTATGTGAGATAATTTACACTATTCTATCTCTCCTTCCTCCTTCTCTCATTATATTACTCTCTCACCTATTAATTTTATTTTTTTAGATATCATACCTTCGTATTCAAGTCATCCTGTGCCCTCTATGCATAATGTACACAAACTCATACACACATACATACAGCCACCTATACATACATACATACATATGTATGTGTGTGTATTCCCTTCAACTATCCTCATACTGAGAAAAGTCTTATAAGTTACAAATATCATCTTTCCATGTAGGAATGTAATGCTTTACATTAATCTTCAATAAATTCCTTATGATACATTTCCCTGTTTACCTTTTCATGCTTCTCTTCTTGGATTTGAAAGTCAAATTTTATGTTCACCAAAAACCATATTTTTCCCTGAAGTATTATACTCATTTTTCTGGATAGGTGATTCTTGGTTTGAATCCTAGCTCCCTTGACCTCGGGAATATCATATTCCAAGCCCTTCTATCCCTTAGTGTAGAAGCTGCTAGATCTTGTATTATCCTGATTGTATTTCCACAACACTCAAATTGTTTGTACTTCACTGCTTGGAACATTTTCTACTTGACCTGGGAATTCTGGAATTTTACTATAATATTCCCAGGAGTTTTCTTTTTGGAATCTTTTTCAAGAGGTAATCAGTGAATTCTTTCAATTTCTATTTTGCCCTATAATTCTAGAATATCAGGGAAGTTTTCCTTGATAATTCCTTGAAAGATGATATCTAGGTTATTGCTTATGATCATGGCTTTCAGGTAGTCCAATCATTTTTAAAATATCTATCCTAGAACTATTTTCTAATTGCAATGAGATATTTCACATTGTCTTCTTTTTATTTTTCATTCATTTGAATCTGTTTGATAGTATCTTGATTTCTCATAAAGTCATTAGCTTACATTTGCTTCAATCTAATTTTGAAGGAATATGTTTTTCAATGAGTTTTTGAAATTCCTTTTCCATCTGGGTAATTTGACTTTTTAAGACATTATTCTCCTCATTGATTTTTTGGGCGTCTTTTGACATTTGAGTTAGTCTTTTTTTTTTAATTAAATTTTGTGTTTATTTTTAGTTTACATCATTAATTTCAACAAGATTTTGAGTTACAAATTTTCTCCTCATCTTTCCCCTAAGCACCACCCCAAAACACGGTGTACCCCCTCCTCCAATCTGTTCTCTCCTATATCCTCCTCCATTCTGTCTCTGACTTTCTGGTAGGGCAAAATGAATCTCCATCCCCAAGAGCCTGTATAACTGATTTCCCAGTTTCATGCATGCAAAATAATAATAATAATAATAATAATAATAATAATAATAATATATTTTTTAAACATTTGATTTTAAAACTTTGAATTCCAGATCCTTTCCCTTCCTCCTTCATCACCCACCCTTACTAGGAAAATAAGCAATTTAATAGAGATTGTACATCTGTAGGTATGCAAAACATTTCCATACTGGATGTATTGTTCTATTCTCTACTTTGACATGTTTTCAAAAGTTTGTGCTTCCAACTTTCCTCCCCCCAACCTGCCCCACCCTCCATCATCCCCTCTCTCATCCCCTCCCTCCCTACTCTCCTGTAGGGTGAGATACATTATTTAGTGTCTATGTAATTCCCACTATAAGCCAAATTATGAGAATAAGGTTGATCAATTCCCTTTTGCCTTTCTATTCTTCCCTTCCATTGTAGTCATTTTCCCTTGCCTCTTCTATATGAGATAATTTACCCCATTCTGTCTCTCCCCATCTCCTCTCATTTTATTCAGTACTCATCTCTCAATTTCACCTTTTAAGGATTATCCTTTCTTATTCAATTGATCCTGTGCCCTCTGTCTAGGTATACCTGTACATATACATATAGACAGTCATATATGTATTCATACACACATATGCTCTCCTGTATAGACACATATGTGCATGTATAATATACACACATTTATATTCCTTTCACCATCCTCATATTGAGAAAAAAGATTCGTAAGTTACAATTACCTTTTTTTCCATGTAGGAATATAAATAGTTCAACTTTGATAAATTCCTTATGATTTCTTTTGCCTGTTTATTTTCTCATGCTTCTGTTGCTTCTTGTATCTGAATGTCAAATTTTCTATGAACCTCTGTTTTTTCTTCATCAAGAAAGCTTGAAAGTCCTCAATTCCACTGAATGACCATATTTCCCCCTGAAATATGAAACTCAGTTTTGCTGAGTAGGTGATTCTTTGTTTTAATCTCAGCTCCTTTGACCTCCAGAATATCATATTCCAACCCCTTCTATCCCTCAATGTAGAAGCTGCCAGATCCTGTGTTATCATCATTGTGTTTCCAAAATATTCAAATTGTTTCTTCTTGGCTGCTTGTAATATTTTCTCCTTGATCTGGGAACTCCAGAACCTGGCTATAATATTCCTAGGGGTTTTATTTTAGGATCTTTTTCAAGATGTGATTGGTGAGTTCTTTCAACCTTTATTTTGCCCTCTGTTTCTAAAAGATCAGGGTGATTTTCATTGAGAATTTCTTGAAGCATGCTTTCTAAGTTCTTTTTTTTAACATGGCTTTCAGGTAACCCATAATTTTAAAATTATCTCTACTGGATCATTTCCAGATCAGTGGTTTTTCCACTGAGATATTTCACATTGCATTCTATTTTTTTTATTTGTTTGAGTCTGTTTAATAGTATCTTGATTTCTCTTAAAGTCATTAACTACCATTTGCTCCAATCTAATTCTGAAGGAATTATTCTCTTCACTGAGCTTCTGAGATTCTTTTTTCCATCTGTCAAATTTGGCTTTTTAAGGCATTCTTCTCCTCATTGGCATTTTGAGCTTCTTTTGCCATTTGAGTTAATCTATTTTTAAGGTGTTATTTTCTTCAGTCAAGTTGTTGACTCTCTTTTCATGGCTTTCTTGCATCATTCTCATTTCTCTTCCAATTTTTTCCTCCACTTCTCTTATTTCATTTTCAAAATCATTCTTAAGCTCCTCTATATCCTGTAACCAATTCATATTTTTCTTGGAAACTTTTGGTGTGGGAGTTCTGACTTCGTTGTTTTCCTCCTGTTCCATGCTTTAATTCTTTTTGTCCCCCCCCAAAAAGGATACAAAGTTGGATTGCTCTGTTTGATTTGCTTCCTTTGCTTGCTCATGTTGCCATTCAATTACTTGATTTTTGAGCTTTTTGACACATTAGAACTCTGCTTCCAGAGAGGAGAGCTTTGTCCAAAATCACTGGGGTTTACACAGCTGCCAGACATTGGCTGCCTTCTCAGAAGCCTCCACAAGCTCTGGCACCTGGTCACACACCCCAGGACCTCCACCCAAGACAGTGATCCAGATCCAAGCAGGTTAAAGCAAGAGTAATTACCCTTCACTATGGTTGCTTGTTCCCCTATAATCTCCAGTCCAGGAGCTCTGAAAGGGCCACGTGGCAGCAGCTGCATTGCTACAGCAATTCAGCTGCTTCTCCCTCCAAGGGCAGAGGCTGGGTTTCACTCTTAGTCTCCCTGTTCCCAAAGTCAACACTGACCTTTTACTTTGCCTTTGACATTTATGGGTTGATAACACTGGAAACCCCCACAGCTGCTGGGGATCCACTCTCCTGAAGTCACTCCAGCCATGGCTAGTTGGGGCTATCCTGAGGCTTAAATTGCCAGCTCATGCCAGGCTGGGCACTGTTCCCAGCTCAGTGTGAAAGACCCATTTTGCTCAGCCTGGAGCCTGCCTTGAGTGGGAGATTTGTTTTTCTCTGTCACTCTGTGGTTCTGTAGTACTAAAATTTGTTTAGAGTAATTTTTCACAGGTATTGGAATGATTGAAGCAGGAGTTCAATCAAGTTCCCTCTTTTACTCTGCCATCTTGGCTTCATCTCTCCATCAGGACATTTTAAGCTTGTCACATGCAAAAGAAAGGCAAACTATCTTTTGCCCACCACTATGTGCCTCTCCAAACTCTCCAGGCAGCACAGCGGATAATGTGCTGAGCCTTAAGTTAGGAAGATCTGAGTTCAAAACTAGACTTATATACTTATTTGCTGTATGACTTTGGGCAAGTGATTTAACCCTATTTGCCTCAGTTTCATCCTCTGTAATATGAACTGGAGAATGGAATAGCAAACCATCCTATTATTTTTGTCAAGAAAACCACAAATGGGGTCACAAAAAGTTGGACATGACAGAAAACCTGACATTTGCCTCTCTACTCTATTTTCCTCTTTCTTTTGTTCACATCAACATCCTCCCCATCATCTGGGCTCAAAATCTCATAATCATTAAGGACTATGCATTTTCCTTTTTCCCTACATCTAATTAGCTATCAATTCTTATTGATTCTACAACCATAAGAACAAGAAAGAATGAATTGAAGTTGTTTTCATTACTGTTCAAATTTTGACACCTCTTTCTACTATTAAGCACTTATGACTGTAAGACAGAAAATAATGTATTCAATTATTCACCAAATATTCATTGAATATCTGTCACATGCAGGATGTTTAAATTTTCTTGCAGCATTCTCCTTGAGTCTCTTCTTATACACTCAAGATATTCATAGGTATATGTGCTATAACTATTTGTAATTTCTTCTATTCATAAGTCTAAGAGATGATATTTTGTTTCATCTTTGTACTGTCAGAAACTATTACAAGGTCTGGAACATCATAGATATTTAACACTGATTGTTCAAAAGAATTTGAACTTAATTGACTTGAAAATGAGATGAATTTGTTTTGGCAATGTTCTTAGTAATTCTAAGCATCAAATGTTTTGGAAGGCCAGAGTAATGGAGCATGGATAACAAGGAGGTAGGGATGAAGGGTCGAGTATGAAGAGGAATAAGAAGACAAAATAAGGTGCATTTAAAGCCCATACACCATCAGATATTTTTCAAAAGGCCCATTGAAAGTATATACAGTATCACATAATCTCATGAATGGAAGGAATATTTTTGGTCATATATCTCAATTAACACCTGGTCAAAAATCATCATTCATAAAACAGTCATGATAGTTGTTCATCCAGCTTCTCTTTGATCACTCCTCACCTGATTAGGGGAGATTTTTTCAATTTCTGAGTAAATCCAATGTACTTTTGGACAATTCTGATTTGCAGGATTTTCCCCCTATATCAGCCTAAATCTTCCTCTCTTCACCTTCTTTCTACCCATTGTTCCTAGTTATGTCTTCCTCTGTCCAAAAAGACACCACCACCAAAAATACCCACAAAAAACCCAGGTCTACTACGTTTTTTATGTGACATTCATTCAATTATCTGGACACCATCACCATGCTCCCTTCTTTTCTTATATATACATATATATATATATATATATAAATGTATATATAAATATATATTTTTTTTTTTTAATTTAAGCAATCAGGGTTAAGTAACTTGCTCAAGGTTAAACGGCCAGTTATTTCTGGGTGTGGTGCTGAGTGTCTGAGCCCGGGATTCAATCTCCAGGTCGTTCTGACACTGGAGCCAGTGCTACCTGGCCGCCCCTTTGCTCCCTTCTTTTCAAGATTTCTTGTTACAAAGTAATAATCCCCACCACTTCAAATATCCTCAGTTCCTTCAAATCATTTTCTTATGGCATAGACTTTAATGCTTTTACTATACTATCCAATCTTTTCTGGATGTGATACCCTTTATCATCTTTCCAAAATCTTTGGAAGCAAGCACACAATATAATATTCAAAAGGCTGGCCAGGGCAGAGTTTATAATAGTACTATCATTTCATCGTCTATATGCACTATCTGGATTTCTCTTCTTCTTTGTCAACATTCTTCCTATCCTGAAAAAACCTCCCCCTGAGGCTCTCCCTTTCCGATTGGTGACTTTCTTCCTAAGACCATTATTCTAGAAGGAACCCCAGCAATTCTTCATCTAACATACCAAGACTTTCTCTCTGGACTTCTCCTTGTCACCTGTCACTTGGTATCTCTGTGGATATCCTACTCCATGTTAATTTTCAGCTGCCCCTTTAGATATTGTCTGCCTTAATTAGAATGTGAGCTCCTTTGGAGTAAAATCCATTTGTTTACTTATGCTTCTATTCCCAAGTTTAGCACAATGTCTGCAACATGGTAAGCGCTTTAATAAATATTCCTTCTGTATCTATCTGTTTGTCTGCCTCTGTCCATTTGAATACCCTCTGTCCTATAAAGAAGCTTATAGTCAGCTTAATGGAACACTAGAATTATAGGCTATAATTGATTTGTTTTTTGAAAGGGGAAGGCAGGGCAATTGGAGTTAAGTGACTTGCCCAAGGTCACACACCTAATAAGTGTCAAGTGTCTGAGGCTGGATTTGAATTCAGGTCCTCCTGACTCCAGGGCTGGTGCTCTATTCACTGTTCCACCTTGCTGCCCCTATAACTGATTTTTTAAGATCAAGTTGGCACCTTAGAGACAACCTAGTCCAACAAGCAAATTTCACAGATAAGGAAACTAGGACTTCCAGCAATGAAATGATTTATCCAAAATTCCCATAGGTGTCATGCTTATGGTATGACTGAAAGACATTAGATTTGAAATTAAAAAAATAAAACTTGTGGCAGCTAGGTGGTGCAGTGAATAGAGCACTGGCCCTGGAGTCAGGAGGACCTGAGTTCAAATCCGGCCTCAGACACTTAACACAAAAACTAGCTGTGTGACCTTGGGAAAGTCACTTAATACCAATTGCCCTCAAAAAAAAACTTGTTTCAAATCCTGACACTCCCATATTTGGTTGTTGTTGGTCAATTGTGTTCAGTTATGTCTGACTCTTCATGACCACATGTGCGGTTCTCTTGGCAGAGATACAAGAGTGATTTTTAAATTTCTCTTTCTACCTCATTTTATCCCTGAGGAAACTGAGGCATATGGGTTTAAATGAATTGCCCAGAGACACATAGCTAGTAAGTGTCTGAGAGCCCAATTTGAACTCAGGAAGATGCGTCTTCCTGATTCCAGTCCTGGTATTCTATTCACTGCCTGTCTCTCCCACATACCATATGACTTTGGCCAAATCACTTCACCTCTGATAAAAGAAACCAGGACTAGCAATTTAAAACCTTACTATCAATAACTCATATAACAAGATAATGAAATTATAAGATTGATTTCTCTTTAATACACTCTTACTATCATGATCTTTTAAGAAAATATAGTACTAAAACATTCAATCAGATTTTTCATTATGTTGAATGCAATAATTCAATAAGACAGATGAAAATTACCATATACTCTGCCCAATATTAAACAATTTTATGACTAGTAGAATACTGAAAATCAGATATTTTGAAGAAAATATTCTATACATAGCTATTTAATCATAATTTTATTGTTTTAAATTTTTCAGGTAATTTTTTCCTAAGGTAAATAAATGCATTTCTTTAAAGTGATGGCATTGTGGGAATAATTTAATATTTCATTGATTGTTTTAGTTCTTTAGAACTTTAATGACCTGATAAAATTATTGAATATTTCAATATATTTTATTTTGTTATGATAAAGTACTGACATAATGAAAGCATTCATATCTTTAATATATTTCATATGGAATCATGTTTTGTCCTCTCTGGTAGTCAATTTCATCAAATCTAACCATTTCCAATAGGTATGATGCTGGGATTTCCGATTTGTTCCATTTTTTTTTACTGCTTTTGGTTCCAGAACATAGAGGAGTAATACTAGCTCCAATAACCACGTGGTAAGTTAAAGATAGCAAAAATTTGGAGAAGCACAACTCTTTGCCTTCATATCATTTTCTTAGTTTCATAGCTGCAGCTTAACCACACTGGGTGTTAACCTATTCAGCTATATTACTAGAACACACATGTGCAATATTCCAGGATTATTTCCAGGTCTTCATGGCAATCAGAGTAGTCTCACAGCACAGAGAGTCCCCAGTGTATTTTTATCCTGGCTGATAGAACATTATTTTGCCTTTCCCTCCATCATCTTACAAAATGCATGATGGGAGTTTGAGGGAGGTGGTAGTGGTGTTTGTGGTGGTGGTGATTAAGAAGACAATACTGGAGATAAAGGAAGTAGGGCAGATTGTAGTGAATTTGTATTGACACTAGGACATAACATGGATGCTCTAAAAATGAATCCCATGTATCAGATTATTTTCTTGTAGTTTCTATTACTTCAAAAATAGTCTAGAAGAACAGTTAGATTCGGATATTGAAGGTCTGATTTAACTGAGTTCTAGTTAATCAAGTTTTTGCTACATTAAAAAGCCTTTAGTAACTTCTTATAGTCTGCTTGAGATAGGATTGGCATTCTAAGTGGAAGAACTGCTTATGGTAGTCAGAAATGACTTATTAGATATTCCTCCATTCCCATAGTCTTTAATTTCTCAGCCCACATGAATGAGCAATCTGAAATAAAAGGAACAAGAGGGAAAAATATAACTAGTGCCACAGTTCAGGACATAGCATCAGCTTTATTTTAAATAACTACTTTTGACAAGAGGGAATAAAGCAAAGGCAGGACTGGCAAAGGAGTCCTCAGTTGGAGAATTTAAAATACCACTAACATGACACTCCCTGCTGGTGAATTTAAGTGAGTAGGAGGTAGAGTTCCAAAGAAAGGTTGAATACATTTTTTTTGGCAAAGAGAGCGAAAATAATGAGCATAAAATAATGCAAAATTATAAATAGAATAGAAAATGAAAAGTACATGCACAATCAATATGATCCACCTCCTTTTCCATTCTCTATATATCTTTCATCCTCAAATTTGAAAACGAACTTCTAAAAGGTAAGAAAAAATTAACTATTGATGTAAAAATAATAATAATGTATTCTAGTGGAGGCTGAAAGATAATATTGCCAGCTTGTGTACGTGATGAATAAAGGAAACATTTTTTACTGATATTACATGTGATCTTTAATCATTTTACTATATGAATAATGAAACTGTTCTCAGCAACAAAATTTAATATTAATATTAACTTGTGTCCTTCACTTAAAAATTTGTCACTATTTAGTTTAAGTTCCAGGGTCTTGAAATATATGCCACAAAGAAATACAAACCCATCTTTATTGAAGGTCACTGTATTCATTTAGACTTGTCAGCCTAGGGATACTAAAAGACAATCAAGTGGAAAAGAACTATTAAAACAATGAATCCAACTTCTCATTATGATTGAGGAGAAAGAAAGCACATTGTACTCAATAATAATGATGACAGTAGTCATTTTTATAGTGTTGTGAGCTTTATACAATACAGTATAGATACAACCTCACGTGATGGCGACAGTCATCCCGTGAGGCTCTAATACCAAATCTGCTATACAACTAGAAGATCCTCACTTTCCTGGGCTCATGAAAAATTGAACCAGCACGCCTTCTAACCTTCCCACGTGATAAGCAAGCCATTTTTGGTTTTTATACTTTTTTCTTCTGAAGAACAGAACACAATGTTCCCTGAGAATGGAAGCAGAAAAGGGCCGAGCCCAAGAAAGTTATGTTACTTCCTTTCTGTATGAGCATTAATTTTTCAGGCTTCATTATTTATTTCTTAATTAAAATCTCAAATTGAGAAGAGCCTTATGAGAACATAATTTGGTTTCCTTGGTTTTTTCCCATAAAGCTAAATTAATCTTTGCATGCTCTTTTTATGAGGTTGAATGAAAAGCAGACATTTATTGCATTCAATTGTATGCATTTATGAAAAGTAATATTAAAAATGAAACTACGGGCTTAAGAAACAACTTTGCCAATCCCAAATTTTCATTGTGGGGGAAGATGGGATACTTTGAGAAAAAATCAATATTTAAATTTGACCTTAAGTTTACAGACAACGAGCACACAGAATGGCAAAAGTAATGGGTTGATATCAGCATTTGTATGATGAAGCATACAAATTGATGTTATCACATTTTACTATTTGGAGCTTTTAAATATTATATTAGAAATAATTCTACAGTCTATTTCAGTAGTTCAATATCTAATGTTTGTGGGGGAGGATTGAACACGATAGAGTAACAGAAGAAATCCGTCTGAGTTCCATTTCAACTCAACCTCAAATATCTAGAAAATGCACCAAGACAAATCCTGATCAGGAAATCTGAAAAAAAGGACCTAGTGAATCATTTTTCTAGTCCATATGTATAAGGGAGCAAGACAGAGAAGTATTTGGGATTTGATCTATTCAGGAAAAGCCACAAATTAATTCTAGCCCAAGGATTGAAAGAGAGATAAGCATATGTACCAGGGCAAAAAAAAAAAACAAAAACCAAACAAATAAAAACAACTTTCTGATACACATAGAGGGATCTGACCCTACTTAGTATGCAGGAAAAAGCAACAAATGATAGCTTTGCCCCTTACTACCCATTTCTGTGCAACAGATTTAGAATGAACTGAGATGAGGATCTATGCAAAGAAATTGGAATCCAACAGAAGGAGTGGTCATGGACCACAGGTTATATAATGAGTGGGGTATAAATTCAGAAGTAAGCAGTAAGTATGTGACTGAACCTGGCAGTAAAGTAGAACAGGTGACTCAAATCAAGATTCCAGTTTGGTCTGAGGCCTGCAATAGAATAGTCAAGGCAGCACTAACAGACTAAAGAAAAGCTTACAATTCTGTCTCTCTGAATTTGTAGAGCTTTCCTGCTGACAGATAGTAGCTGAGCACAGCATAAGTCTTCTGGAACTCCAGTCAAAGCAATTCCACAGTTGGATTGTTCAGTTCCTAACATGTCAGAAACTTGAAGAACTGAGACCAAGAGAGAAGTGATCAGAGTTTGCCCTGGATATTTGGAGTATTAAAACTTGCTGATGCCCAGGCTAAGCTTTATTTCAGATGCTGGTATAATACAACACCCCCAAAACAAGAATGAGATACCAAAGAACTTAAAATCAGCCGAGACATTCTCCCAAAGTTATACAGAATTGAGTTAAAAAATAAAATCTAAAAACAAGAAATAATGAGAGAGAGAGAGAGAGAGAGAGAGAGAGAGAGAGAGAGAGAGAGAGAGAGAGAGAGATCTTCCAATTAAAAAAAAAAATCTTTTGTGGCTAAATGGTGAAAGGGATATCCAGGAAATAAACCCATACAAAGAGAATAACTCTGGCATGTCTATAATAAAACCTTAAAGAAAAACACAGCATGGTCACATAACTTCAACTAGAATTAGTTAAAATCTTCTTATACATTAAATGAGTTAATCAAACTAACATCTTTGCATAAGGTATAATGTCTATCCAACTAATATATGCCTTGGTAAGTAGATGGTATGAAATAGATGTTAATGACTCTTTGAGAGAATAAGAAATGTCAAAGCCAAAAGAATGAAAAAAAAAAGAAAATGTAAATTACCTCATAGCCAAAACAACTGATCTGGAAAACAGATTGGAGAAAGATAATGTAAGAATCATTAGAATATCCAAAAAAACATTAAAAAAAGAAATTATATTTCAAGAAATTTTAAAATAAAACTTCCCAGATCTCTAAGAACCTAGGGAAAAATGGAAAAAAAAAATAGCCAACCACTGATCATCATATAATTTTCTCAGTAACACTATAACCAAAAGACAGAGTTTCCAGTAAAAAAAAATGAACAGAAATCTGTAGCAGCAAGCACCCCAGCATCCCCAGGGTCCTTGCCAACACAGGTTGTTGGATCTGCTTTGACAGAGGAAAGTGACTCAAAATGGGTTAACAAGCTTACTTTAATCAGTCAGATATGTATCGTTTACATAGTTAAGGGGAAAAAGGTCGGCACCCCCAACTTCAGAATATACAGACAGAATTATCAAGACAGAAACAGATCAAGTAGACAGATTTCCAAACTGTCCAAACATTACATCCATACCAAATCAAAATCTGGGTTTTTCAAAGCCGGGGGACTCTCAACAATGGCTTCCCAGAGTTTCATCTGATCAAATCACACAACACTTCTCAAAGGGAGCCCCAAAACAAAGGCTCATATCAGGGTTTATATAGCCTTCTCCTGGCTCAGAGAATGTAACAACCTTCTGGACCCACTGGCCAATCAAGAAGTATCTACTGAAAAACAAGCCTCCCACCCCAGGCTCCAGGTACACTTTAGCCTAGAGGCAGGGAAGATCTTTAAATTTTCATTTCCATTACAAAATCCCAACACTATTTCTAGGAATCAGAAAGAAGTAATTCCATTACTGAGCAGCCACAGTCAGGATCACATAATAGTTAGCCTCCAATATATAAAAAACATAGAGTCTGGAATACAATATTCCAGAAGGAAAAAAAAAAGATAGACTTACAACAAAAATAACATCCATCAAAACTAGGGATAATCCTGTAGAAACCAAAAAATATATATATACAATTACATTGTGCAAGGAGAAAACTATACATACACAATAGAAGTGAGTGAGCAGAGTGAAAAATATTCAAACCTTACTCTTATGTGAGTGCAGTTCCTCAAAGGAGGTAATAAATGCACTCACACATGTGGATATGGAAATAAATCTCACTCAACAGGGAAACAGAAGAGAAAATAGAGATAATGGGAATAGGGGATATGAGGGAGAGTAGATTAGGAAAATTATTATTAACACCAAGAAAAACAAATTCTAACAAAAGAGGGCTGCTTTAAAAGATACGTTTAAAAGAAAAGATGTAAAGAATGATGTATTTGACTGGGCTCTGGGTGAAAGAAAGTAAAGAGGGGAAAGTTGCAAGAAGCAGATTGTATGAAACCCACAACAATTGTGCTCTCTTATCACCCTTTCTTTATAAAGAAGAAGCAAGAAACAACAAAAAAAGAAAGAAAATATAAAAGAAGAAGGTGAGGAAAACTACACAACTATGGATCATAACTATGAATATGAAGATGAACTCACGTATAAAATGGAAGAGGATAGCAAATGGGAAGAGAAAGCAGAATTAAAAAAAAAGCTTGGTTTTGTTTTTAAAAGAAACAGACATGTAACACAAAGACTCACAAAGAGTTAAGATAAGGGGATGCAGAAAAATTTATTATATTTCATCTTAAGTAAAGATTTTTAGAAACTGATCGATCCAACAACCATGATTCCAGATGCTTGACAATAATGCATGCCACACTTCTCCTGACAGAGAGACAATGAACTGAAGGTATAGAATGATGCATTCTTTTTTTGTACATGACCAATGTGAGAATTTGTTTTGTTTGATGATATATAGATGAATAGAGAGACAGATAGATGGATACATAGATATAGATACACATATATTCATGCACATATACAAATATACATATATGTTACAAGGTTTTTTAATGTGGGAGGGGGTGGCAGAAAGAGGAAAATTAATGTTTATTAATTTAGCAAAATAAAAGGTATTACATTAAATTATATTATATTAAAATGTTTAATGGTTGGAATCAGATTGTGGTGGGGATTGATGATTAAAGTCAGATATGGTGGGTTACTGAATGTCACGATCAGGGTCAATAATTTTTTTGGTGGGGTAGGGAGATTGGCAAGGAGAAGTCACTGATTTTTTTTTAATAGATAAGTAATTCAAAGAATTACCTGGGTGATTATTCTGGAAATAGTGTAAAAGATATTGGTAAAATAATAGACTAGAGATAAGAAAAAGAGATAGACTGAGAGACAGATGTGTTTTTATTTATATGTGTATTTATCATAGATATAGATGCCTCATACATCTATATTTTCCGTATTTTACACATTTCCAATTACCACAAGTTTATGTATACATATATATGCATCTATGTATGTATATATTCAGAAACATTAATATATAACAAATATAAAAAAGGTATAGAATAAATTCCAAGGATGAGTCAAACATAATCCCGGAGTTTTAAGACTAGGTAATTTGGAAAGATAATAACATCATTAATAGAAATAGAGAGTGATTGTTATTCACTACTGTATTGGTGATTTTATGACTTTTCAATTGCTATTTTATAAAATAAGATATATGTACACCATGACAACCCCTAAAGTTGTAACAGCCTACACCACAGACATGTCAGAACCAAAGGCCAAATGAAAGATTAATGATAGATCAATAATCAATCATTAATCAATACTGCAAGTTCTTCCATGTCCTCTGTGTGACCTGTGGGGACTGCCTTACTCTAATCCTGAGAATCCTTGGATCAAGGAAGCAGCTGAAGTCAACAAACTCATGTGACTGGGAGCTGGGCCATGTTCCCCCTTTTTATAATAAAGAAGCGTGTTTTGGGAAAACAAGGTCAAGTCCTCACAAAACACACTTCATGTGGTTAGGAAGTGATATTCACCTTGGGTTTTGGCCAAGTCCAAGGGCGTATGGTATATCTTCCATATTTCTGTCTTACCTGTGTGCCTTCTTTGTTCCAACTATTACTAAAGAATTGTATGGAGAGAAAGCTCTGCCTGGGACTTTCCCATCTGGACCCTGATCAGCTGTCCTATGGCTCCCCAGCCAGAGATATTAGTAGTTGGTGCTTCCCCAAATTGGTGATATTTTTCTATTTTTGTTATTATCTGTATTTTACTGCTTCTCTGTGGAGTGTTGCTTATTTTATGTTTTTGTTGTTATCAAAATCACTGTCCTTTCCCTATGCTTATCTGATTGTCAATTATTAAATAAAGCTTTTATTTCCTTTGGGGGGGGGGGGAAGAAACAGAGAGTAAGAGAGAATAGTATGTTTTTAAGAGGGAAGATAAAAGGTGTTGGCCAGACAGCCTGCATAAAGTATTTAGAAAACAACTGGAAATATGTGACTCAAACTCTTCAATAAAGTAGAAAAAGGGTCACAAAGTTGTGAGTTATATGCAAGTGAACACTCAAACTCTGAGTGGATAAGATCACCAAGCCATAGGGATAAAGAGAAAAATAGGACTAAGGAAAAGATTTTTCAAAGGTGATTGTGTTTAAGAATGGAAAAGGATCAGGAGGCAGCCGGGGACTCAAAAAAAGTAACAGTTATTGACTATAGTTGCTAATTCAACTGAGGTACCTGCCCATGGGAGAATCATTTGTTCCACAAGCTTCAGCTTTCCCAAAGTCATATTTTACTTTTTAAGAAGGTATATTTCCTTATAATAGGGAGACTGAACAGAAACTATACAAAACTGTTGGGAATTTTTAGTGAAACATAATCAAAGGAAAAAAGGATCTTTTAAAATATCAAATTTCATGAGGATTAATCTCTCATTGCCAATCTCAAGACCTGGAACAGCACAGGATTTCAGTAAGAACTTTTCACAGCACTGATTTAAAAAAAACTCTGTCATAAGTTTCCTTAGCTCAGTGAGTTCAATACCCAGAATTCTTATTGTGGTGCTTTTTTTCTAATCTTTTTCAATCATTAGTAAATTCTTCAGTTATTGGGCAGAAGAATAGGAGGTTTAACTTTACTTAATCATTTGAGCAGAGTTTAGTCTAACTTTATCTAAAACATCGTAGATAGGTCAGTGATATAGCAAGACAAAGGTTTTGTTTGTATGTTGTAATGGGCTATCTCCATGGAGCAGATTGGGAAAATAATTATGTCAGATTACCTGGATCACTTCCAGGAGACGGTGTGCTTTCTCTGCTCCCTTCTGGAACTTCTGCTATAAATTGAGTGTGTGTGTGTGTGTGTGTGTACAAGTAATATTTGGTTACTCAAAGGACAGGCAAACTGTCTATCTATGAAGGCAGTCAGTAGCTCATGAGTAGATTATTTTCCCATAGTCTATGGGTAAATCAAACATTTGCTTCAAGTTTTACAACTTCTTCAATTCAATTCAATTTAAAAAGCATATGGTAAGTGCCTAATACTTCAAAGTTATTATACTAAGTCTTAAGCATATAAAGGAAAAAAAAGAAACAAAAATGATTCTTCTCTCAAGAAACTTACATACTCCTAGGGGGAATTGGGGAGATGCTGCTGCTACATGAGTGACCCTGTGCTATTTGGGATTCAAAGCTAAATGATTTTTATGAGTTTTATGTTATATACACAAATGATGTTCATGCAAATTGTGATACATCACATATAAGGTATGGATAATGTACAAGGGGAATTCAGAGGAAAAGTTAACTTTTCACTGCAGAAAGTCTGAAGAACTAATGGAGGAAGTACTATTTGAGATAAGCCTTGAAGTATGGCTAAGAATTCTACAGACAGAGATCGGGGTGGTTGAGGGTAACTGAGGAACTGACGAGTTCTGAACAGAGGAAAAGATATAAAGCAGAAAATGTTGAGTTGGAAGGAGTCTTAGAAATACTATTATCCTGAGGTACTTAAACCTTTTGTATGTCATTGATCTCTTTGGCAATCTAGGAAAGACTATGGATTCCTTCTCATAATAATGCATTTAACAGCATGCAATAAATACTACAAAGCAAGCTAATTATATTGAAATGCAATTTGCAAAATATTAGAAAATAAAGTTAATGGACCTACCGCTAAGTTTGAGCTTTATAAAGCAGGGAATTACTACAAAATGCAGGGTGTGTTTTAACTAGGGAGTTACAGAACCAGAATTATTCATTGAGATGATTAATGCAAAATTCTTCTTAGTGAATCCTGTGGCAGGGATTTCAGGAAGTTATATAATAAAGCAATGCTTTTTTATTTTCTTTAATTAATCAAATGTTTCTTAACTTCTAGTTTACATCATTCATTTCTGCAAGATTTTTGAGTTACAAATTTTCTCCCCATTTTCCCCCTATCCACCACCCCAAAATAGCGATCCCACTGGATATACCCTCCTCCAATCTGCTCTCTCCCATATCTTCTCCCATAACCCCTCTGACTTTCCAGTAGGGCACGGTGGATCTCTGCCCCAGTGCTTGTATATCTTATTTCCCTGTTACATGTAAAATTATATTAATAATAGTATATATATATATATATTTATATGTATATATATATGTGTGTGTGTGTGTGTTAAACATTTAATTTTAAAACTTTGAATTCCAGATTCATTCCCTTCCTTCCTTGTCTCCCCACCCTTACTTGGAAGATAAGCAATTCAGTATAGGTTGTACATGTGTAGCTATGCAAAACATTTCCATACTGGATATATTATAAAGGACTGACTATATTTCCCTCCCTCCTATCCCATTCTCCACTTTGATCCTGTCCCTTTTCAAAAGTAGGTGCTACCAAATCCTCTCCCCCTCAGCCTGCACTCCCTTCCATTATTCCCCCTCTTCATCCCCTTCCCCCTTACTCTCCAATAGTAAGAGATACCCTATTTAGTGTGTTTGTCATTGCCACCCTAATCCGAATTCAATGAGAATAAGGTTGACCCATACCATTTGCCTTCCTCCATTGTGACCATTTTCCCTTGCCTCTTCTATATGAGATAGTTGACCCTATTTTGTCTCTCCCCATCTCCTCTTGTTATATTCCTCTCTCACCTCTTAATTTCACCTTTTAAGTATCATCCCTTCCTATTAAATTGGTCCTGTGACCTCTGTCTATGTATACCTGTAAATATATATATATATATATATATATATATATATATATATATATATATACACACACACACATTCACTTATGTATTCATAAGCTCATATACCATCCTATATATATATGTATATATATATATTTGCTTCAACTATTATCATACTGAAAAAAGTTTGATCAGTTACAATTATCATTTTTTCCATGTAAGAATGTAAATAGTTCAACTTTGATAAGTTTCTCATGATTTCTCTTCCCTATTTACCTTCTCATGCTTCTCTTGCTTCTTGTATCTGAATGTCAAATTTTCTATTCAACTCTGATTTTTCATCATGAATGCTTGAAAGTCATCTATTCCAATGAATGACCATATTTTCCCCTGAAACCTGATACTCAGTTTTGCTGGGTAGGTGATTCTTGGTTTTAATCCCAGCTCCTTTGACCTCCAGAATATCATATTCCAAGCCCTTTGATCCCTCAATGTAGAAGCTGCCAGATCCTTTGTTATGCTGATTGTGTTTCTACAATATTGAAACTATTTTTTCCTGGCTGCTTGTAATATTTTCTCCTTGATCTGGCAACTCTGAAACCTGGCTATAACATTCCTAGGAGTTTTCTTTTTGGGATCTTTTTCATGAGGTTATCTGTGGATTCTTTCAACCTCTATTTTGCGCTCTGTTTCTAAAACATCAGGGCAACTTTCCTTGAGAATTTCCTGGCAGATGATTTCTAAGTTCTTTTTTTGATCATGGCTTTCAGGTAGTCCAAAAATTTTTAAATTATCTCTCCTGATTCTATTTTCCAGTTCAGTGGTTTTCCCAATGAGATATTTCACATTACTTTCTATTTTTTCCATTTGTTTGGATCTATTTAATAGTATCTTGATTTCTCATAAACTCACTGGCTTCTATTTGCTTCAATCTCATTCTGAAGGAATTATTCCCTTCAGCGAGCTTTTGAGATTCTTTTTCCATCTGGCAAATTTTGGTTTTTTAAAGCATTATTCTCCTCACTGCCTTTTTGAGCCTCTTTTGTCATTAGAGTTAGTCTATTTTTAAGGTGTTATTTTCTTCAGTCAGGTTGTTGACTTTCATTTCATAATTTTCTTGCATCGTTCTCATTTCTCTTCCCAATTTTTCCTCCACTTCTCTTATTTGGTTTTCAAAATCCTTCTTAAGGTCCTCTATGGCCTGTAAGCAGCTTGTTTTTCTCTTGGAAGCTTTTGGTGCACGAGTTCTGACTTCACTGTCTTCCTCCTGTTCCATGCTTGGATCTTTTTTGTCCCCAAAATAAGAGTGTAAAGTTGGGTTTCTCTGCTTGCTTTATTTCCCTCGTTTTCTCATGTTGCCACTCAATTATTTGACTTTTGGGCTCTCTGCCACATTAAGACTCTGCTAACAGACATGGGAGATTTGTCCAAAATGCTAGGATTTTCTCAGGTGCTGAAGGGGTTAATTGGGGGCCCTCTCTGAAGCCTCCATACACTCTGGCAAGGTGATCGCATGCCCTAGGATCTCCACCCTAGACCACAATCCAGATCCAAGCAGGTTAAATCAAGAGTGATCACTCCTCAGACCGGTCGCTTGGTCCCACTGTCATCTGCAGACCAGGAGCTGAAGCACGGCTACGGCTGCATGACTGCTGCTCCTCAGTCACTTCTTGCCATGGTGGCAAAGCCCTACCACACTCCCAAAATACTGGATCCCAAAATCCACACTGCACTGACCTCTCATTTTGTCATTAGAATCTATGGGTTGATAATTCTGGAAACCCCCACAGCTGCTAGTGATCTGACGCCTGCCCTGAAGGTAAACCTAAGGCTCCTGTGGGGCTGGGGTTGGCTCCCAGAGCACTGTGCTGGCTGCTTCCTGTGGGCCTGCTGGACTGTCATCAGCAGGAAGTTAGTTTCTCTGTGTCATTTTATGGATTCTGTAGCTCCAAAGTTTCTTCATAAATTGGAGGAAATGGAAGCCAGAGTCCCACGGAAGACCTATTTCTACTCTACCATCTTGACTCCACCTAAAGCAATGCTTCTTAAACTGTGGATCATGACCTTATATGTGGTTTTACAAGTGAATGTGGGGGTTGTGAAAAATCTGTCTACTGTAAAAGGTTTCTGAATGTGCAACAACCAAAAATTAATAAAAATAAAATGTGTAATGAATCTGAGGTATTTCTGGAATCATCTGCCCCATGCTACATCTTACAACTTCAATGTAGCCTTGGTTCTGAAGATTAAACATGCACACTTTGCACTGTGCATGCCATCAAGCCACACGATGTCAACCAACGCTGCTAGAAACATTTTGGCTCAGATTCAAGACTACTCTATATTATGAATTGCAGTGTTTTTACTGTACATACAAAATCATTAAATGAATTTTGGCTTGGAATTAGAACAGAATTTCCAACAATTTCTTAAATGGTCCTAATTAAACTTCTGCTAATTTGTACTATATATTCATGCAAAGTGGAGTCCTCAGCATTGATGATTATAACATTAAAATATCAATTAACTCTGAAAAACATTGAAGATGTTCTACTTCCTGTGGTATAAAATATTCCACTAAGATTTAATTCTTTATGTAAAAATAAATAAGCACATACATCTTGTTAGTATGCAAATTTGCTTTCATCTTTAATAAATGGTAATATTCTATGTATACCAAAGGACTGTTTTAAAATAAATTTCTTTTTGATTTTTTTATCAGTAAATGTTTGGTTTGTACACCTATTTTACTTACTTATATGCCGAAGGTCATGTAAAAGTTTCTTGGGTGGAAAGATGTTGTGAGTGGAAATAGTTCAAGAAGCCCTGGCCTAAAGAAGTACAAGGCTTGTAAGAGGCAAAGAAAGAAGTCACTGACTGATGGCAGGTGAGGATTCTTCCTGCGTGTGTGTTGATTTACAGCAGCAAAATAGTTATTTCTGATGGCACGTTGGGGGGGGGGGGGGGGGAGAGACTTTGGGTGTTATGAAACAAAATGCTTCTTCAGTTGTCTGAGATTGCTGGTCAGGAAAGGAAAGAAGGGAAGGAAATGCCCAGGAAAAGCACACTGAGGATGACCTGAGCTAGCCAACAGGGAGAGTTGGGTTGGGTAATCTTTGAAAAATTGAAGGAGAGTCAGATATTTGGCCTGTCTTATTTCATACAAATAAAGTAGACTAAAGCCAGATTTTTATTTAGATTAATCTATTTAACAGCATTCATCACATAATCCATCGGATTTTATTTTCATTAAGGTATTTAAACTAATTGCACAAGCTTTGTATTTAATTCAATCTTCACAATAGCTGTATAAGTAACTCACAGTAACAACTCGGGGATCTACTGTAGTCACAGGACTGTTTCTCATGCCCTATCACTAGAGGAAGAATTTTTTTTATTTTTTTTTTTCCTGATGGTGAAATTTTGATCAATTGAATTGTTATCTTGACATCACATGACGGAACTATCTAAATAAATAATTATTTAACTATGGCACAGTCAAATTATTAAGACATTCAGACACAGCATAAATCTTGGGGGAGGGGAAACAAAAGCAGAAGGCAATCACAAAACAAAGCTGAAGAGTCAATAGCCGAATAGCACACAGTGTCAGACCTTGAGTCATGGGGAGAGAGGCAGCTCGGTCGTAACATATATAGAGGGGTGGACTTGGAGTCCAAATTCTTGAACTTGAGTTCAAATTCTGCCATAGACATTACTTTCTATCTTTGAGATCCTATCTTTGTGATAGTTAAGCCGCTTAACCTTTATCAGGTTCTGTAAAATGGGGATAATTATAGCATCTATTTCACAAGGTTGCTGTGAGGATCAAGCAATATAGTTCATGTAAAATATTTATGAAGTATATGTAAGTATCATATAGTATATAAAACATATATAAACATAAATGTGTAAATTTTATAGAGTATAATATACAAAGTATTTATAAAACTTTGTAAATGTTACTTATTATGCCACCCTTTTGGGGTTTAGGTTTTCCATGGTAAATATCGGAGGATCACTGCACCTCTTATGGGCTTCACAACACTCCTTTCAGAATGGAAAGAACTTTCTCATAGTTCTAAAGTGCTAGATCTCTTCCAGAAAAGAAGTCAAAGTCTTCAAAAATCAATTGAGATTCAATGAGAATGTTTGAGTTGAAAAATAATACAAATTCCTTTTATTTGAAGACAATGATTAATGCAATTATAATTACATTCCTAGCTTAGAGGAAATGGGGGTATGGATAAAAAGTCTTTTATGATTTCCTTGCATCAAATATTTCCCCTGTTTGTAACTTTTAAAAGGAAATAATTTGCCATTTTTTCTTCATGCATAATTTACTAATTTTTACTCTAATGAAACTTAGTTCCTGGAACAGGAGACTTCATATTGGATAATTTGACATTCTAGATTCAATAGCAGCTGCAAACTGCTTCTCCTATCTGTGAATTTTAGTCAAGCCTAAGTGACTGTAAGATAACATTCTAGGAAGCCTCTTGTTTCTATTTTTGAGACTCTCTCTTTCTCCCTATGTTCTGGACATGGTGTATATATTACCTCACTTAAACATCACAACACATTGTCTGGCTGAGTATATTTTTTTGGAAAGTCTCATTAGAAGCACACTTCATTTTTCTGAAATCATATGTGTACCCAAACTCTAGAACATGACATTTATCATCATACTGATAGCAAGTTTAACCTTCCATGGCTAAAACAAGCAACAGCAATTTTCATACCTTCAATATCATAGTAAATGTCCTCAATCTTTCTTTCAACCTTTTTGAAGTTAACCATCAAACTTCTGCCTAAAGAAATTTCCTGTGAGGATAGTATTTTGAAAAATAAAAAGAGTAAAATGATAATGGATACAATTCCAACAGCATATTACAATCTATTCAGTGGAACTTAATGCTTTTAAAGGGAAAAAAAAGTTTGCAAATGAAGGGAAAATATGTAATAATGGAGTCAGGACCATTAAAAAGTTCTGTTCAAATAAGAGTAATGATAACTTTTGAATAATATAGTCATAAAATTTTAGAGTGGAAAGAACATTAGAGATAATCTATTCCAGGAACAGTATTAGAAATTTTTGCCCCAGTGAAAAAGGAAAAAAGAAACATGCTCAAAGATTTCTTTAAACTGAACAGCTATTGAGACATTATCGGGGGGGGGGGGAACACTATAATTGACCTTCACATTTCAATGACAGATCATTCAAGTCAGTGTCTTCACCTATAACTGATATCAAATTCTCATTAAAAAGATGAGATAATGGAGGAAGAGATGAACAAATTGTTGTAAATGAATTTGATGGGAGTAAAACATAAAAAGTTCACAGAAACATAGGACAATTTACATGAACTAACGGAAAGTAAAATTCACAATTATAGGAAAAATATACACTAATTACAGTGGCATAAATAAAAATATTAAATTTAATAGTAATATTAAAATAAAGCCAAACACTTTAAAACTGTAATGCCCCCTCCACCTTGCCTTAAAGAATATAAGGACTCTGAGTGTATAATGTTGCATATGCTCTCAATCATGTATCACTTGATTTTATATAACTGTGTTTCTTTGTTCAAGGTAAGATCCACTAAATAGATTTTTTTTTGAGGAGGAGAGTTTACAACCTTAAATGACTAAAACATGTGAAGAAAACTTTAACTGAAAATAGAATGTCACCTCTGATGTTTTCTACTTATGTAATCTCAAACAAGTCATAACCTCTTTTGTTCTTAGGTTCTTCACCTGAAAAATGGGTGTAGGTAGAACAAAATCCCACAGAATAGAGAATATCTAAGAGCAAAGAGAAGGTGGTCCATAGTTTCCAATACTATAGCCCAAAAATTGGCTACTTGTCCTCTATACACAAAATTCTCTCTCTTACCTCTGAGCCCTTATAGAGACTTGACTTGCTCCTCACCTTACCATTCCTGAACTATGTCCCCTCCTCACCTCTCCTTCTTAGAAACTCTAACTTCCTTTAAGGCTCAGCACCAGTGCCTCTTAGCAGAAAAATCTTTCCTGATTACATTGTATTTATTTTCTATGTATTTTTACATTTAACTATGAAACCATTATAATTTTCATTAGCCTCATAGAATGTAAACTCCTGAAGGTCAGGAGTTGTCTCAGCAATGACAGGCTAGATGTGTCATCATTTATTGTCTATTTAGTGTCATCAAGATATATGATATTTATATGTGATATATGCTATTACATTGCTTTGTACTTTAGAAAAGGGAAATGAGAAAAGAATAAATTTAATCTGTATCCTCAGATAATTTAATATCATTTTAATGAGATGAAGATGCATGTAGAAAATTTAGTAACTATGTACAAGGAGATGAATAGACAGGAAGCACCATGGTGTAACACAGAAAACAGAGGGCCTGGAGTCAAGAATACTTTAATGTAAATATTGCTATCTGACCCAGGGCATGTCACTTACCTTCTTTGCGCCTGAGGTTCTTCAACTAAAAAATTAGAGATTTGGCCTCAATGACCTCAACAATTCCTTCCAGCTCTCAATCTTTGATCCTATGACTATTACCATAAATTACTTCATGTTCTTGATTTGGGCCTAGACAAGAGATTTAAACTTTCTTCTCTTTATTTATGGAAAGGAAAGTTTGACTCAATCCATTATGACAGCTTACTAGTCAAAGGAATATGCTGGGAATCTAATAGTTTACATTTCGCATGATGCCCTCACGGTGACAGTGTTGATAAAACATGTTGCTCAACCACTACCCATCTCTCTGCCTCTCTCAAAAATGTGCCAACTTTGTAGGTTATTGGTCCAAATTTCTATTCAATTTGATCCAAGGAGGAGGAAGAATTTCTGTAGAAATTAGACAGAAATTTACTGCAAAGTATGTGACGTAGTTGCAAGCATTATTATCATTTTACAGTTTGTGGAAACTGAGTATGAGAGAGGTTAAGAGGATTACAAGGTTGCACTGATAATGCTGGAAGTGGGGTTGAAATTCATTGATTTCCATCAGACAACACTGACTTTCATTTCAAATAAATAGTGCAGATTATTGGATGAAATCTACAGATCTATGAAATTTGGCATTTAACTTGCAATATAAGTTGATTATAAATCCCATGGAAAAAATCCAAAGAGCACTAATATTTGCCTTCAACTCCATGAAACATTAAAAACTAAACTAGTCCATTAAATGTCCTCTTTGAAAAAAAATAAAAATAATACAGGCGGAGAGGATCCAAGAAATTCTCCCCAACTTAAAAGTATAAGAAAACCTGAAAGGAAAACATACTTTTATAGGATGAAAGGGGTCAATAAATACCCCTAAAAATTTTCAATGAGAAACAAAGAAATAGTTGGGATATTGGTAATTTAATTGTTTCTACATTCATTTATTAAAAAAAATAATCAGACTCTCCAAAGCCTGTAATTTTTTTTACATAATGAAGTAACATTAATTTCACCAAATTTTACATGTTTTATAAAATTAAAGTGCTACTCAAACTGTTGTCATGAGTTGTCTATTAAATTTATAAATGTATCCTCAGGACTTAAACTTGAAAAGATATAAATGTGGAAAAAAAATTCATAGGTGAGAGCTGGGAGGAGCAAACCAAGGAAACTTTATGCTTATAGTATGCTAATAGTACTGCAAGTCATACAGAGGAACAAAAGGAACTGACAGTATTTTAGGCATTGTTTTCTTTTGAAGGCTTCCAATAATATTGGGAGATGCTTTCTTTGCATTCATAAAAAGAAAACTGAAACAGTGGCAGCCAACAGACAGGCCTTGTTGTCCTTTGCAAGGTAGTGAGAATTAGCAGGAAAATTTGTGGGTGTTCCCGGGAACTCACCAGTCTCCTGTTCATTTTCAATAGGAGACTCACAAGTTCCTGCAAATGCACACAAACTTGTTTAAAGCTGGTCACCATGTTTGGCAGGCAGGTACAGGTATTTTCTCCCATCTCAGCTCTAACAACATGCTTCAGGTTTGGTATGTAACCCCCAGAAGAGTCTTCACAACGGTGCAGTAGGCATTCCAGTTACTCATGGCTATCAGTAAGTTTACTAAACCTTGAGTCTGGTTTCCATTTCTCCATATTTGATTTGATATATTAGACTAGATCTCAGAGGATGATATTGAGGTTGAAGGACTTTGAAATGCCCATGGCCTCATATACTAAGCCCCTATATGTAACAAGTTTGGAAAATTACTGAATTCTTCCTGAACTCGTACGTGCTTAGCCAGGAGCCCCTCTCTTGTGAGAAACAGACCTGGCCATACTTCCTGATAAGATGTCAGAATGATCCTGGACATCTGGGTCTCACAATCAATCAGGGCAAGGACTATACAACTGTCCAGACCAAGGCCTGGCTACAACAGATGTGCTTATCTACCATTGTCAGACTAACTTTACTTCCCATAAGACTAACTTTGTTTCCCACACCTATTTTTGGCAGTTTTTTGATTTTAAATATTCCCCCTTTCCCTATGGTCAGAGCAGCTCTCCTAAGGTTTCTTTGGGAGACTGTCGCTGGCCAGCTTAATAAAATGATGCTCAGTATAATTGAATAAGCTTGGGTTCTTTATCTCTATGTGTCCATTACACCGTCCATTACAACTTGAGATCAGGAAAAAACTGAGTTCAAATCCTGCCTCATAAACTTGTTAGCTGTGTGACCCTAAGAAAATCATTTCAATTCTGTCAGAACCAGTTTTCTCATCCCTAAAAGGGACATAATAAGAGAACCTACCTCATATGGTTATGGCAATGATCAAAGGAGATTACCAATGTAAAAAAAAAAAGCACTATATAAATGTTAGTTATCATTGTGATATTGATTCAGTTTCCCTTTGATCACTATTTTAACGTTCAAAAGTGTAGTTTTCTGGGCGTTGGGGAGCAAAGGAAGTGAAATGGAAAGAGCACTGCATAGGATGTTAGGCGATCCAGTTCTTGTCTGGTTCTGTCACTAATCTTCTATAACACATTGATAAGTTATCTAACCTCTATGGGACTCAGTGGCATTGATGTGAATACAAACATGTTGGAAGGGATAATATTAAGGGTTGCTTTCTCAGTACCTTAGGAGGCCCTCCTGAGCCTGAGTGTCCTAAACTCTCTTCCCTTATCTTGAAATTCAATAAAACTTCCCCTGTGTCCTGGACCATAAACTTCCTAGTCACTGTCCTCCCCCCCCCCATCCTGGGTTATAAAATTTCCCCTGTCATTCATTTCCCCATCCTGTGTCTTTTATCTTCCCCATCCTGTGTCATGACAACCTTTCCTTATCTTGCCAGCAACCACCTTCCTCACCTTGTTTGTACCTATCTGGTCCCTAAATCTCCAACCTCCATTAGAAACCCTAGAATTACATCATCGTTTAATAGGCTATATAACTTTCTGTGTATATAAGTCTGGTTCTTTTCCTATATCAATGCCTTCCTTTAGCTCCTTGCTAAGTCTTAGGCATATATGACTTTGCATTAATAAAGCTCCCTTTGCCTAAAGAGAAGGTCTGATTGAATTATTTCAAAATTGAAACAGCTCTGACTTAGTCAATTTGGTGCTGAAATGCAAGAGTCCAAGTATTAATTGGACTCCAATGATCTTCCTAGCCACTGGAATCAGGTAAACACCTTTTCTTTGTTCTCTTCCACAGACCTTTCTGCTCCTAATGTCTCCATAGCAGAGAGACCCCTGCAATGCCCAGACACCACCAGCGGCGTCTGAAGCTCCACTGACTTCTGGCTGGTCAGTCGGACTGTGGACCCTCATATAAGGGGAAGGCATTGAGCCCAGTCAGTCACATTTGTTTTCTCCTCTCTGTCCTGGGACTCTGGGACAAGTGACAAAAGGTTGCTAGAAGGGAAATTCAGGTAGGAGATCTTAAGAAAAAGTGCCTAGTCTTCCACTGTAACACAGCCTGACCTCAAAATAATCTAGAAAAGTGATTTGTGAAGGGCATTTCTAAACAAGTTTAGTAAGAAGTTTGGTCTCCAAAACTTAAAGAAAAGACACCTTGCTCTGCTTGAGCAAACCTTTGACTGTGCTGTATCCCTGGGTTTACTCTGTGCTGCTCCTTCTCCTCCCCCATGGGACGTTGGGGAGGTGGGGAACTGGGCCTCTGTGCCTGGTTTCCTTTGGGAGTCCCCGCACCCTGGTTTCTAGATCTCTAGGCCCTGTGGCCCTCTGCATCTGGTTTTCTTTGGGGGTCCCTGCACAGTGGCTTCTAGGTCTCTGTACCCTGTGTCATTAACTTAAAATTTTAAATGCATTTTCTAGTTTTTTCTTTAAAGTGCTAAAGTATTGGGCCTTAGAAATTAAAATGTTACCACTAGTGATTATGAATCCAGATTTGATTTGCTCAACCCTGTGTAAAGTCTTGTATGTAGTGGGGAATTTCTGCTAGTTTCTTAAAGGCCCGATAGGCTTTGTTATTGTGATAAGGCTAGTTTAATTGGGAATATTCATGCCTGGGGGGAGGGGGGCAGGGGAGGAGAACTGAACTTCCTCCCCAAGGTAAACATCTTTTGGTATTTAGGAATTTGTGATTATTGAGAATTTTGGTTTTGTGGCTCTTTGGGATTTGTGATGCTTAAAAGATATTTTATACCAATGTGTTTTTGATAAATCCTAATCTTTAAGGTTTCCTTCCATCTAATTTATTTTATGAAAGTTTAGTGATTATTTCCTTTAACATCATGATAAATTGGAAACTTTGTTTTAGAAAAGGAAATCTGTTTCACAAAGAAATGTTTTACAAAATTTTTTTGTGTGATTCTAAAGGCCTACTAAATTTTCATTTGCAAGCTAATTGGTTGCAATAATTTGATACTGCTAACAATTATATTAAATCCTACTGTGAATTTGCTAAGTTTCATTCCTAAATTAGTTGTGCCATTAAATAGGTGCTTTCAGAAAACAGTCTTGGTGTGCTTCAGGTATGCTAAGAAAGGGCATTAGTCTTGTGACTCTCATTCTGAAAAGTCCAATGTCCAACTCTAAATTTTAAAGGATGGCCTTAGAAGTGAAAAGTTTTAACAGCCAAAAAACCAGCTTAGCAGATTGTATGGTTTTGTACGTTTTTGTGATTGATCTTTAAAGAGTTTTGAAACATCTCCCCAGCTCAGTTTCCCCATTGTGTGTGTTCCTTTGGAAAGGAATGCTTCTCATCTGACTATTCCTGAGTCTGGCTATGAGGTGGAATTGAGAGTGCATGGGTGGAAAACTGAGGATTTATCTAATCATGTCTTTGCCTTTCCTTTTTATAGTAAATTTCTATAATCAAAGCAAGTGGTAGTGAAAGATAAGTGAGCACAATGCACATTATGTGAAATTTTGCTGTTTTTCAATCCTGAATATGTAGTTATTCTGTACCCCAGTTGGATAAAATTGCATAGCCATGTGAAAGAGTAAATCCCTGGAACAGAACATTCTTTCTAAATAATACGGGAATAATTAAACAAAAGGAAAAGAAGTTTGTTGAAACAAAGGTACAAACACAAGGTTGAATCCTTATCCCATAGACTAAAGTTGAGATACATCTGAACCACTAGAGTAAAGTGTGTGTTTAGGGTCTGGACTATTCAGCCTCAGATTTTTTATGTATTAAAGAACTTGGTAAATGGATATTTGGCCTAGCCATCTGTCTGTCACTGGATATATGTGCCTATATGGAATAAGGTTCTTAAATGTTCTAAAGTGATGTTATAATAATAGATTGAGAGACCCAGTTATTATTCTATTAATTACTTAAACTAGATCAGAAGTGTCTTCTGTTTGAGGAAAATAATTTCAGTGCAAATTTCTTAAAGATAGGGAACTCATGGAATACTTTTGTATTAATGGAAAAGTCAACTTCATTCAAAGTTTGTTACTATTGTGGAAATAATACCTGTTTATGCTGTGTGTTCTGTGGTACAAACATGTTCTATTATAAGCACCTTATTGGTATGCACTGTTTTGGAATTAATTACTTAAGGATCCTCCCAAGTCTTTTATGACAACTGGAGTGAAAGTTGTTCTCTTAAAGTAAATTCATCCGCATGAGTACTGAACTCAAGGGTAGAAAGCTTCTACCTGCAAAGTGTTGTCACTCACATATACACATATGGAGTTGGATCCTCAATAGCATCTGATCCTCCTGAAGAAATTGGAATCAGAGTGGAAACTTCAGAGAAAATAACAAGAACAGATAATCCTGTATGTCAGAAGTAAATAAGAGTATTTGGGGGCTCTCTTGGTTTCTTTCTTTGTTTTCCTCTATTCCCTATTTGGGCCCTGCATATTGAACTTGTCTGTCAGATTTGTGTCTCCTAGACTATCAACTGCCCACCTGCGATGGTCATGCAACCAGGACACATGTTCCCCATTCTCCTCATTCCCTGGATGCTGCTTCAGCTTCATTTTACTCCCCTCCACACCCCCACTAAGGCAGGGACAGCTCCTTTTTCCCTCTCCCAAAAGTATTTGGGTAGATGGTGAGGCAGACAGGAGTGCTGAGGCAGATGAAGCAAGCAGGAGGCAGGATATGGGATGTGAGATGAGATGAAGCTGTGACTAGCCAGCAAAGTCATCCAAGGAGACTACGCATTGAATTCCCTCACTGTGGGAAACTGTCTGTGTGCTTTCTAGCTAAACTGTGTTCTGGGCCCCATCTTGAACCACTTCTGTTTGTACCACCAATTACTGATTCCCACCCTGTGCCTAAGGTTAGGCCTGCTTCCTCGGGGTTGGAAGTCTAATGCCTTAATTCGAAGAGGGCACTCTGTGGGGCAGGGTGTGATAGTAATGGCAATTAAAGATTCCCCTGTATTGGCTTGGTTTT
>NW_027185653.1:7776793-7796261 GCF_028583685.1 Petaurus breviceps papuanus
ATTGTGTTCCTGCATTTCAAGTATATTCTATATTTTTCATTAAAGCACTTTTGGTGAATGAATACTTCTAAATGTATGCTGAAAACTTATAATATCACTTAAACAGTAGTGTTTAATCAGAAAATCATTCACCCAAATCTCATCAGAATATGAAAGAATTACAGAAGCACAGAATTGGAGAGTTGAAAGGGAACTCAGTGATCAACTGGTGCAACCCAACACAACATTCATGTATAATATATCAGACAAGGGATTTTTCCAATTTCTGCTTGAAGGCCTCGAATGAAGTCTTTCAAGGAAGCTCATTCACTTTCTAATAGCTATAATGGAATGTTTTCCTGACATCAAGATTAAATTGACTTTTTGTTTTAACTTCTTCCTAGTTCTGCTCTCTGGGGCCAAACAGCACAAGTCTCGTCATCCTGCCCAAGACACCCTGTGGGGTGCCAACAAGCCTGATTCAGGACTCAGAAAAAAAATCTCACAATGGACTCAATAGAAGGCTCCTCCTGATGCAGCTTTATTAAACTTGCTCCTTGGGTCTTTTGACATGGGTTACACTTAAAAGGATGTGGTCTGAGTTCTGAGACCCACAGGCTCTGTCCCAAGACTTTAGTTGTTCAAAACCAAAATATTTGAATTCTTAGGTGGTCAGTTCCTGTGCAGATGTACTTGATGATGAGGCTTTGGCTTTGGCCTTGAAGCCAGCTCTTGAAAGCATCCTTTGTAATGTGCCTGCATATGAAAGGAGTTAACTGACTTTTCTTAAGACTTTCTGGAACCTAGAAAACAAAGCCTTATTGCCATGCTACTTCCAGGATATGACAGACTAAGATAATGATAAGAATACTTGAGTATTTTTTGTCTCATTGTTAAAAACCTTGTCCTAAGAATCAATAAATGGAGTTCATGGATCTTCCTTGACCTACCCACATGATATGGTCATTTCTTATTCACATCTCCAAACATGCTTAGTGCTGGACATTGAGTAGCCCATGAAAACAACCCTTCATATACATGGAGATGACTTTCATTTTCCCCTGAGTCTTCTCCTCTCCAGTCTAAACATGCCCAAATTCTGTAACATATCCTCATATGATGTGACTCAAGGCCATTATCTTGGTTTCCCTCCTGTGCATACTCCCCAGTTTATTACTGTGGCACCTAGAACTGAGGCTCCAAAATGATAAACTCTGACTGGGGCAGAATGTAGTGAATTTACCTTTCTATTCCTCTTAATGCAGCTCAAGGTAGAATTGTGTGTGTGTGTGTGTGTGTGTGTGTGTGTGTGTGTGTTTGGCTGTAGCATCACCCTGATGGTTAATATTGAGCTTACAATCTACAAGAAAAATAAGATCTATTTTGTACTCATGAAGTTTTTTGGTTTTTGATTTTGATTTTTGTGTCTATTTACATTACCTATCTACTTCACATTAACCCCAATTTGATTTCATCTTATAATGCTGTGTGAAATATCTGAAACAAACAATGATTCCTGACAGCAAGGTATTTCTACTGACACTAAGATGACTCAGAATAGTTGACCTTTTCTAGATGTAACAAGATTGAGTTCGTTTACCCTCCTTTAGTTAATTTTATTAGTTGAATGCTAGAGTTTTGGAAGTCGATTTATTTTATTTCTCTCTTTTTGCATTTTAAATTACATGGTTTTAAAGAAAAAAAAAAACATTCCCTCAAGGAATTGGTCAATAGTTGTAGCTCTTAAAAAGTATGATTCTTCTACTGTTGGAGTTATATAGCAACAGTTGCTTTGGGGCAGGGGTGGGGAACCTTTTCATTTTGGAAGGCCACATTAATATTTAGCTGTAATCAAATAAGGCCATTCAAGAAAGTTCAATTAGATATACTTAAAATGTATAATATTTTGTAAAAATCTAACTACTATGCACTTAATTTCAAAAACTGAAAGTTATTTGTTAATTTTAAAGTTAACCAATATTTTAATGGCTTTGTTGTGTCTGCTTTTTGTTGGAAAGCATTTGAATATTTGGTTGCAGCATAGGGGTCTGCAGTTTCAGTTGTTCCTCTAGGTTGGTATCAATCATTTTTGTCCTTAACAGCATCTTGATTTGGGTTAGGTAGTCGAATGTGGATACACAGCAGTGATTGAAAAGAAAGAAAGCATTTTTGGGGCATGCTGCCAAAGGCATGGTTATTCTACCGCATTTTCCCATATTTCAATTGGATCTTTCTTAACATCAGATAATAAAATTAAAGTATCATCTACTGAGAGCTCAATCAACTCCATCTGTAGTTCATTAAGGTGCATTGGTCATATCAACTAGGCAAGGCTAAAATGTGCATTTGAGTGTGATGTCATGATTCTCAAAGTCAGTGAACATTTCATTGTATTCTCTAATTAATAGGTCTATAACAGCTCCTTAGTCTTCAAATGATTCACATATATCATCCTGCACATCAATGGAAAATAGACACCTGAAATTTCCTTTTGAAAAAGAAATCTTTTGAAAAAAAATACTTTTTTTTCAAAATGTTTGGATTTTTTGCCACATACTATATATAGACTTATTTTTACCTTGCAAAGAAATATTCAAGTCATTTTGATTTGACATGATATCACACAGAAATGCAGCATTCCTATAGTTGTCTATTTTCAATAATTCACATTGCTAATTCTGTTCTTCATAAAATTTAACTATCTGTTCTTGCAAAGTTAAAATTTTGGCTAACACCTGTCCCTGTAATAGCTAACACACTTTAGAATGATATGGCAAATTCACACTGAATACCTCATCATTCAACTGTAGTATGTTATGAAACTGATGATGCCTTGTTGCATCTGCATAAATACAGCTAGCAATACTTATAATTTGCTGCAAAGTGTCACTTAAAATAGTAGCTTTAACAGAGATTTTGCTGATGTAAGATACAATGAAAAGAAATGAGAGCATCTCAATCTGTTAATGTTTGTGGGTTTTTTTTTTATCTGTGCAATAAATCCTTCATATTTTTCTGTTATGGAAGGTGCACCATTAGTACATAGACTCACAAAATTTACCAAATTCAGTCCAACTTCCAGCCATTTATCTTGAAATTTGCTGAAGCTATCAATGCCCCAAGTTCTGCTCACAAAAGTTCCCAAAGCAAGTATCTCTTCATAGTAAAGATAGTCTTTTGTTATGCTCTGAATGAAGTATAAAACGCACACTGTGTCAGTAGTATTAGTTGATTCATCCAAAGTGATTGAATAATATATATTTTCCTCTTTTAGTATTACATGAAGTTTTTCTGTTAAGTTGATGGCTAATTCATGCTGCTGATCAGTTATGGCTCTCCTTGAAAGAGGGGGTTGTTTGTTTGCACTTTTAAATATTACCAGAATCTAAGCAGCCCACATCTTTGACAATGCATTCTTTCACAATTTCTCTATGGCTTCCTTTTTTCCCAAGTACATAAGCTATTTTATAAGTTGCTTCAGTGGCATACTGCTGCTTTAAAGAAGTGTCTTTGCTTTTGCTTTTCAATTTTTAATTTCTGCAAGGCAACCTTTCCTCTTCCTCTAATTTAAAATATTTATGATCTAGATGACAGCTATAATGCTGATAAGCATTGACTTTCTTTAATGTTGATAATGCAGTATAACAAAGCAAGCATATCAAGATAATATTGCAATTCTCAATCCTCATTAAAAACTTTTTCTTCCTTCAGCATTCTCTTGGTCTTCCTTGACATGATGGGCTACTAAGCAGACAGATTTAAAAAATACTTCTGAACTGCACAATTATTCACAAATTCAACACCAAACAGAAACACTGTGCACCATTGTCAAAAGCAGATAAGAGAGTGGCAAACTTGATCTCCATAAACTCCACTAAGCAGACTCATGCAGTAATGGCACCAATCAAGAAGGGTAATTTAGAGCTAAATATTTAGCATAGCAGCTCTCAATGTACCCCTTATGGTTTACTGATGTTTTAATTTTGCCAGTCAACTAGGGAAGATTATTTCATTGAAACTTATTTTATTCTTTAGCATTTTAAATATATTCATTTTAAAAATAAAAGAAAAATATAAAATGAATAAAAATGTATTAATAAAAGTAAAGGAATTTGTCAAAAGGCTGTAGTTAAGGACCTCACATGTGACCTTAAGGCTGCAGATTTCCCACTCCTGGGTTGGGGGAAATAAAGCATTTCAAAACTCATTCAAGCTTACAACAAAACAGGTTCAATCATACCAAATAACAAAGGGAAGTATGATTAAATTTTTTAAAAGTGACAGCTGGTAGATGGAGCTGAGATGGCAGAGTAAAGACAGAGACTTGCCAGAGTTTTCCCCCACAACCCTCCAAATACCATTAAAAATGACTAAACAATTTCTAGAGGAGCAAAATCCACAAAAAAAGATGGAGTAAAAAGATTTCCAGCTCAAGACAACTCAGAAGGTCAGCAGGAAAGATATCTTGCAGCAGGCTGAGAGAGGAGTGTAGTCTAATATAGACTGCACCAATGCAGACTGAGCCCATACATACCAAGAGAAGGCCTGGGGTGGCTGAATCTCTGGTAGCAGTAGCAGTTTCCAGACCTTTCAGCACACAGACATCAAAGGAGAGTTAGAAAGTCAGCAAGAAGAGCCTGTAGCACCTGGTTGAGATTGGAGAGCAGTCCAGAGCAGGCTGCACCAGTCCAGTCATGGCTCCAGCAATCCAGGAGCAGGCCTTAGGAGTGAATGGATCAGCAGCAACAGTGACTATAAAGAATCCACTGATCACCTCCTGAAAGCAATCCCTAGGGGCAAACTCTTGGGAATATTGTAGCCAAATTCAAGTTTCCAGGTCAAGGAGAAAATATTGCAAGCATCCAGAAATAAATAATTCAAGTACTGTGGAAATACAATCAGAATATTCGAAGATTTAGCAGCTTCTACACTAAGGGATCAGAGGACTTGAAATATGATATTCTGGAGGTCAAAAGAACTATGATTGAAATCAAGAATCACTGACCTAGGAAAATTAAGTATAATCCTTCTGGGGGGAAAACAGATATTCAATGAAATAAAGGACAACAAGCATTCTTGAAGAAAAGACCAGAGCTAAATAGAAAATCTGACTTTCAAATACAAGACTCAAGAGAAGCATGAGAAGGTAAACAGAAAAGAGAAATCACAATGAATGGACTTATTAATGTTGAACATTTTACATGCCTACATGGGAGGATTACATTTATAGTGCATGAGATCTTTCTCAATATTAGGGTATTTGGAAGGAATACACACACATATCTAGAGAGAAAGAAATTGCACACAGGATGAGGTGACTATGACAATTTATAAATAAAAAAATAAAATTAAGGTATGAGAGAGGAATGTTCTGGGAGGAGAAAGGGAGAGGTCTAATGAGGTAAGGTATCTCACATAAAAGAGTCTAGAAAAGTTATTCCAGTGGAGGGGAAGAATGGGGAAATTAGAGGGAATGGGTGAACCTTACTCTCACTGAATTTAGCTTAAAGAGGGAATAACATACATATTCAATTGATTATGGAAATCTATCTTATTCTATGGAAAGTGGGGGAAGGGTTAAGAGAGCGGAGGATAACGGAAGGGGGGGGAAGAGAAGGAGGAAGTAATAAGAAGCAAACACTTTTGAGGAGTCAAAAGAGAGAATAGAATAAATAGGGGAAGGCAGGATAAGAACAATGGAAATATAGTTATTCTTTCATAACATGACTATTTCAAAGTGGTTTGCATGACTACAAATATATAATCTATATCAAATTGCTTATTTTTTTTGGGGGGGGAGGAGGGAGAGAATTTAGAACTCAAAGTTTTAAAAATGAATGCTAAATATTATTTTTTACATCCAAATTGGAAATAGGAGATATAGACAGAGGAGTATAGAAATCTATTTTGCCCTACAAGAAAACAGAAGGAAAAGAAGTGAGTGTGTGGGGGGGGGGGGGGGGGGAGATAGGAAGGAACGCAAGGGTGGGAGGAGGGTTAATGAGGGTGGGGGGAGGGGAGAGATAGGGAGGAAATTTTGAAATCAAAATCTTTTGAAAGTGAATGTTAAAAACTAAAAAATTAATTAACAAAAAAAACAATTCAGAGGATCCAAATTATTTATTTTTTTAAAGAGAGAGGTAGAGGAAAAACTGGGAAGAGAAATGAGAGTGATGCAAGAAAATCATTTAAAAAAATGAGCCAATATCTCTATAAAGGAAATGAAAAAAATACTGAAGAAAATAATGCCTTAAAACACAGATTATGCCAAATGATAAAAGAGACACATAAGCCAATGAGGAGAAAGATAAATCAAAATTGGACAAGTGGAAAAAGGGATCCAAAGGCTCACTGAAGAAAATAATTCTTTAAAAATTAAAATGGAACAAGTAGAAGCTGATGACTTTATGAGAAATCAAGAAATTATAAAACAAAGCCAAAAGAATGGAAAAAAAGGAAGACAATGTGAAAAATCTCATTGGGAAACAACTGACCTGGAAAACAGATCCAGGAGAGAAAATTTAAAAATTATTGGACTACTTGAAAGCCATGATTTTTTAAAAAGAGCCTAGATATCCCATTTCCAAAATTTATCACCAAAAACTGTCCTGATTCTCTAGAGCCAGAGGATAAAATAGAAATTGAAAGAATTCACTGAGCATCCCCTGAAAGAGATCCTAAAATGAAAACTGTCAGGAATATCACAGCCAAATTCCAGATTTCCCAGTTAAAGAAGAAAATATTGCAAGCAAGTATGATGGATCCACAGTCATAATAAAAACAAGATTTAGCAGCTTGTATGTTAAAGGAATGGAGGTCTTTGTTTATGATATTCCAGAAGCCAAAAGATCTAGGATTAAAACCAATTATCGCCTACTCAGCAAAACTGAGTATAATCCCTCAAGGGAAAAATAATGAATATTCCAGAGAGTCTCAGACAACAACCATGGGGATGGTGCATAGAGAGGTCCGGACAAGGACTGGTCAGCATGGCAGCAATTTGATGCAGTAACCACAAGGGCCATTCCCAGGCCTGCCATTGCAGGGCTGGGATCTGACAGAGTTGGGTAAGAGACAAATGCAGGGCCCATGGCAGTGGCAGCAGCTATTCCTGGGAATATCAACCCACAGCCTGGAAATTTAAAAAAGCACTTATCTGAACTTCCAGGGCCTGGGATGGCAGAGTGAACCCCAGCTGCTCCAATACCCCCCTCTGACGCTGAAAACACAGTAATTACTGCCCCGGAGGAAAAAAAATAAATAAATAGCAAAAGGACTGGGAACCCTATAGGAAGGGCATGGCTAAGGCCCTCCCTTAAACTGGATAAAAAATTGCAAAGACAAAGACTCTAGAATCCTATTATTGGGAGTAGGAGGAACCAAATTCAGAAGGAGACAGTATTGACTCCACACCCACAGCTGAAGCCTCAACAAGAGAATATGAACTGGTCTCAGGCACAGAAAGCTTTCTTAGATGAGTTCAAAGAGATCTTGGCAAACCAAATTAGAGAGGGAGAAGATAAAATCAATAATTCTTTTAAAATCAAAATTGCAAAATTATAAAAACATTACAATTAAGAAAACAGCTCCTTAAAAAGAAAAATGTGTGAACTAAAAATGAAATCTGAACATATGGAAAAGGAGCTTTAAAAACTAAATGAGGAAAATAATTCGATAAAAATTAGAATCAATCAAATTGAAGCTAATGGTTCTATGAGGCATAAAGAATCAGTCAAACAAAACATCAAGAACGAAAAATTAGAAAAAAGAGGCAAAATATCTCAAGCATAAATATCTGACCTGGAAAACAGATGCAGGAGAGATGATCTGAGAATTATTTGTCTACTGGAAAATCGTGATGAAAAAGACAACATCTTCCTAGTGCTCATCAAGGAAAACTGCCCTGAGATCCTGGGACCAGAGGGTAAAATAGAAATTGAGAGAATCCACTGGACACCTCTTGAAAGAGATCCCAAACCGAAAAGTCCACAAAATGTTGTAGCCAAATTCCAGGTAAAGGAGAAAGTACTACAAGAACCGGAAAGAAACAATTTAAATATTGCAGAACTACAGTGAGGATTGTGCAGAATCTGGCAGCCTCTACATTGGAAGATTGGAGGAACTAGAATATGATTTTTCACAAGGCAAAAGAGCTCAGGTTACAAACAAGGAAATTGAAGAAAAGCTTCCAGGCAAGGAGATGATCATCCAATGATAAAATGGACTTCCAGATCTTCCTGATTAAAAAACCACAGCTCAAAGGAAAATTGAACCTCAAATTATAAGGCTCAAGAGAGACATAGAAAGGTAAATAGGGAAAGACAGACACACAATTTTTTATTTAATAAGAGCAAACTATTTACAGCCCTAGATGGGAAGCTGTAATGCCAAGCAAAGGCAAATTCCAAGGTTCAAAAAACCAGCATAGCAGCCCTCCATTTTATTCAGTGACAAATGAAGAACAGAGAAAATCTGTTGACCATAAAAACTACAACAGGGAGAGGAAAAACCAAGGAATAAACTCAAAAGAAGTCAACAATGTGAAGGCAGTCTTAACTAAGGCCTCAAAGAAAAATAGTCATTGAGGAAAATTCCAAAAAGAATTCCTTGAAGAGTAAAAGAAAGAGATGAGTGGTAGAGGAAAAGTGGGGCAGAGGGAGGGAATGAGAGCCATACAATATAATTATTAAAACAGAATTAACAGCTTAGTAAAACAGTCAGAAAAATATTGAAAAAAGCAGCAACTTAAAAAATAGAATTGGCCTAATGTTAAAAGAGGTACAGAAATCCACTGAAGAAAATAATTCCTTAAAAAGAAGCCTTGGAAAAATTGGAAAATATGTAAAAACTCACTGAAGGAAATAATTATTTTTCTTGTTGTTATTAGTTTGTTTAACTTTAGTTTACAAGATTCAGTTCCACAATCCCTGGAGTTTCACATTTTCTCCTACTTCCTCTTCCCCCCACCCCATGGTGGCATGCAATCAAGTATAAGATCCTCAAGTACCTTCTCATTAGACATTAGTCAGGTTGTAAAGAAGGATTGTGACCAATTGAATGAACAATGGGAAAGAGGAAGCAAAACCAAACAAGAAAAAGAAATAGAGCAGGTAGTTTGCTTCAATCTGCATTCAAACTCTGTTCTAATTTTTTTTCTGAATGTAGACATCTCTCTCCACCATGAGTCTTTTGGAGTTGTCTTATAATATTGCATTGCTGAAAAGAGTCGAGTCTATCTAATTTGGTCATCACACATACATTGTGTCTGGAATTGTGTACCAATTTCTCCTGGTTCTGCTCTTCTCACTCAGCATCAATTTGTGTAAGTCTCTCCATGTTATTATGAAGTCCATCTGCTCCTCATTTATTATATCACAATAATATTTCATTACATTCATATATTACAAATTGTTTAGCCATTCCCCAACTTAAGGGAATTCCCTTATTTTCCAATTCTTTGCTACCACAGAAAGAGATGCTATAAATATTTTTGTACATAAAGGCAGATACTATAAGCAATCTGAAAAAGCAAGGAATAGTATACCTGTTAGATTTATCAAGAAGGGAGGACTTCATGACTAAACAAGAGTTAGAGAGCATTATAAAATGCAAAATGGATAATGTTGACTACATTAAATTGAAAAGTTTCTATACAAAGAAAGCCAATGTAACTAAGATTAAGAGGGAAGTGGGGAATTTGGAAATAATTTTTACAACCAGTTCTAGGCCTCATTTCTAAAATATACAGAGAATCGAGTCAAATCTAGAAGAATACAAGTCATTCCCCAATTGATAAATGGTCAAAGGATATAAACAGGCAGTTTTCAGAGGAAGAAATTAAGGATATCTATAAGCATATGAAAAAATGTTCTAAATCACTCTTGATTAGAGAAATGGAAATTAAAAAAAACTCTGAGGTACCACTTTTCACAGGTCAGATAGGCTAAGATGACAAAACAGGAAAATGACAAATGCTGGAAAGGATGTGGAAAAATTTGAACACTAATGCATTGTTGGTGTAGTTGTGAACTGATTCAACCATTCTGTAGAGGAATCTGGAACTATGCTCAAAGAGCTGTAAATAATTGCATATCCTTTGACCTAGCAATATCACTTCTAGGGCTGTATCCCAAAGAGATCATAGAAGTGGAAAGAAAATAATTATTTTAAAAAATGAAATCTATCTCTAGAGAGAGACCTGATGAACTCTGAGTACATACTAATGTATGATTTGTTCTCTTTCTTCTTCCTTCCTTCCTTCCTTCCTTCCTTCCTTCCTTCCTTCCTTCCTTCCTTCCTTCCTTCCTTCCTTCCTTCCTTCCTTCCTTCCTTCCTCCTTCCCTTCCTTTCTGCATTGTTTTTTTTCAATATGACTAATACAGAAATGCATTTTGCATGATTTCACATTTATAATTGATATCATTTTGCTTGCCCTTTCAATGGGTGGGGGAGGGTAGGAGACAAGGAAAGAATTTGGAATTTAATTTCAGAAAAAAATGTTTAATAAATAAATCATAATTTAAAAAATTAATGTATTGGTGACTTTAGTTTTAAAATACTGTTGTCTGTTAGCTCTCCTGCTAACTATTTGACTGCTCCTTCTCAGTCTTGTTTGCTTTATCTTCATTCACATCAGAATACTATGTATGTGTGGGGCGAGGAAGGGAGAGGAGGAGCAAATCTCTTTCTCCTCCCTCTCACTTAGGTGATATCATCAGTTTTCATAGTTTCAATTACCAACTCTATGCAGATTATTTTTAAATCTTCTTGGACTGCCTCATCCTCTGTCCCAATCTCGTGTTACATGTCCAACTACCTTTAAAATCTGTCAAACTAGATATCCAAAAGTCATCTTAAACTCAACATATACAAAAACTGAATCATCATTCCTTTACAAAAAATCCTAAAACTTTCCTTCTCCCTCTAAGGCTCCCCTATTAACTATCAAATGTATCACTATCTCCCTAGTCCTACAGAGTCAAATTAAGTACCATTTTCCACTTCTCACTCTCTCCCACTGCCAAAATACAATAACCAAATCTTTACATTGCAACCTTTATAACATCCTTGACATGTGCCCCACGTTCTTCTCTGACGTTGCCATCAACCTGGGGCAGGCACTTAATACCTCATGCCTGCTTTACTGGAATAGGCCACTAGTTGTTCCGCATTCTGCAGTGCTCTTCCCAATCCAATCCATCTCCCTACAGTGCAGGTCTGAGTCTATCAACCACTCTCCTAGTACCTAGTTCAATAAACTCCATGGCTTCTAACTACCTCCATGGCATGGCATGCAAAGAAGCGGTTCACACTTTGTTTCAGCTACTGAATTAACACCTTGTTTCAGTTCAAGTTTCTTTTGAGCCTTGTATCAAGTCTGTTAAGAAACAGAACTGTGAACCCTACAACTTGTGAACCCTAGAACTCATGAACTCCTGAAACAGGAAGGGGAGGAGCTAATGACCATATATAAGGAGAGGCCCATAGACAGTAGAACTGAGAAGAGAACTCTTGTGATGGCAGAGTAGAGAAGGAGAAAACTTGTGGTATCCCAGCATTCTGTCTCTTCTGTCTGTGTTGATGTTTGTTTTTGACACTTTGTACAGAAGCCCCGGAACCTTACTGCAAGCCCTGAAAGAGGACTTTATGGTTGTATGTTTACAGAAGTCCTGGAGGAGGGTTTTGGAGGTCCTGGGAATTAATTGATGATTCTATTGACCTCTTGGACCTTGTTTGTGGGTCTGTGTTGATTTCTATGTTGATGACTTGTGTTCAGTTCTCAGACCTTGTTGGTGCATCTGAGTAGATTTCACAGGCATATAGTGAATTGATGATGGTGCCAGCAATGTTTATAAATATTATTGTGGCTATGTTAAGCTTTGTCTTCTCAGAAACAGGAACTGTGAAGGACTCGAGGGGGACTGGACACTGTGAGATTCAATATGGAATGGGAACTGGACAAGAAACTGGACGAAGAAATGGACAAAGAGCTGGACAAGGATCAGGGAGCTGCCTGCCTTTGAACCCAGGTGACAGTTGGAGCAGGGACCATGGAAGAGGAACCACAGAAGCTGAGAGCCAGCCTCGACTTAAGATGAAAGAAGATTTTACTTGCATACTGTGTACTGACTGAGATTATGATTTACTGTTATCTAGGAGTAGAGAATTTTGACCTTTGTACAGCCATATGACTTAATTAAAGGACTTAAGGACTTAACTAAATGATTGAGTTACTAAATGAATATACTTTGCTTAAAACCATGTGACCACTTTGGTGAAAACTATGTGGCCATTTTAGTGATAAGTTATCATGTCATTGTGAATGCTGTACCTCGATTCCTGTGAATGATTTGCTCTAATTTACTGCTGAATAAATAGAGAGTTCACTATACTGTATAATCAGAAACTTGAGAAGCTGCTCACACTCCAGGAACAAATACAATATACTGTGTTTGCCTTTCAAAGGCCTTCATGACTTGACGCATTTCTTTCTATTGTTCTTAGACTTGGCTCCTCTTCATATACTCCTGACCCTCGGCATTGTTACTGAGTGTCCTCCCTGTGAAAATGTGCTGCTCTTGCTTCTCTCCTCTGCCTCCTGGCTCCCTTCAAGTCTAAACTCTCCTTTTCCTGCAGGAAAACTTTCGTCATCCTCCTTAATCTCAATGTCCTATCAAACTGCTCCCAATTTATCCATTTATCCTGGTTGTGTATAGTTGTTAGTATATTGCCTTTTCCTTTACCCTGTGACTTCCTTGGCAGCAAGTAGATAGATAGATAGATAGATAGATAGATAGATAGATAGATAGATAGATAGATAGATAGATAGATAGATATTAGTTGGTTGGTGCAATGTATAGAGTGCTGGCCCTGGAGTCAGGAAGATTCATCTACCTGATTTCAAATACAGCCTCAGTCACTTACTAGCTGTGTGACCCTAGGCAAATCACTTAACCCTGTTTACTTACCTCAGTGTCCTCATATTTAAAACAAGCTGGAGAAGGAAACAGAAAACCACCCAAGTATCTTTGCCAAGAAAACCCCCAGTATGGAGTTATACAGAAGCAGACACTTGATAAATGAGTGAAAAATAAATTCATTTGTATACAAATGAGAAAACATATGCATATATATGTGTATCTGTGTATGTACATATAATCTTTCTTTTGAATGCTTAGTGCTTATCACAGTACTTAGTACATAGTAGGTATTTAAGAAATCCATGCTAGCTGGTTGACTTTGCTTCATTTATACAGAACTACAGTAGCACTCCTCTGATCTCTGAGTCTAGAGAGGCACTGATTCAAAAGACACAGTCTCCACGTCATTCTCCTGTGTCTTAAGCAGTCCCTGTACTTCCCAGGTTGACATGTTGCCATTTTAACTCACGGAAAGACACTACCATATGCAGAGTCAGGATTCTGTCTTAGGCTTCTCTTAGCAATTCTATGAGAAACCTTCTAAATCCCCTTTTGAAAGTGTGAATGGTCTAGTAATTGTTCCATGGCTTCTCAGTGAAGTGTAAATTGCTCTGAGAACTGGGAACAAACTGTCAAGGGAGTGACTGGACAGCACTTTCTCCCTTGAGGCTCTTCATCTGGATTCATGCTCAATGCCAACATTTAGATATCTGAATAAAACCCATCCTATACAATGCCTTTCGCTTAGTAGATACTCAGTGCCTACTGAAGCAAAATTAATAAACTGAGGCTGAAGACTCTGAAAGCAGTAATTATAGCCCTACTTTATTTTTCTTAATGTTTACATGGAAGAAAAACTTTAGAAACCAAGTAAACTTGGTTGTTTTAAGTGAAAGACTTCATAAACCTTAAAATAATATATAAATGTGATTTAATACTTAGCATCATCAATCAGCTAACACCTATTGATAATTTACCAAAGTACTACAGTACTTAGTTAAATGGAACAACACAGTTTCTTGTTTTATGGAAGAGGGTCTTGCTGATGTTTTCAGGAGTCCTGAGTATGTTCTGTGGCAGACAGTGAATTGATGAGGACACTGGCAATGCATCTTGTGGCATTAAGCTTTGTCTCCCCAGGAACAGAGATTGCTGAGAACTTGCCTTGGGTCAAGATGAAGAAAAGCCCTCTCCTTGGGTATCCAATGCTGTGATGATATCTTAACCTTGCTGTGGCTCAGGGGTAGATGGCCTTTGTGATCTCCACTGCCACTTTTGAAAAGGTGCTTGGCATTAACTGATGATAATTGTAATTCAGTTGTGATTCTGGGGTGGGAAACCTTTTGAATTTTTGTGCTCTGTGAAGACCCAAATCAATGTACTTTGTTTATTATTAGAAACGAATCTCCATTTGAGACTCACTGACTAAATGAATGTACTAGTCAGGGGTGGGGTACTTTGACTCTATACTTTGTGATTGAATTAGAATACTTTTTGTTTGAATTGAGAACCTGCTAAATGACTGAGTATAGCAGCAAGTCCCCAGGGTGTCTGCCAACACAGATACTTGGATCTGCTTTGTTAAAGGAAAGCAACTCAAAATGGGTTAACAAGCTTACTTTAATCAGTGAAACGTGTATCATTTACCTCTTTCAGGGTAAAAAGGTCAGCAACTTCAGAGTATACAGACAGAATTATCAAGACAGAAACAGATCAAGTAGACAGATTTCCAAACTGTCCAACCATTACATCCACACCAAATCAACATCTGGGTTTCAAAGCCAGGGGGCTCTGGACAACGGCTGGCCCAGAGTTTCATCAAATCACAGAACACTTCTCAAAGTGAGCCCCAAAACAAAGCTACACATCAGGGCTTATATAGTCTTCTCCTGGCTCAGAGTATGTAACAACCTTATTGACTCACTGGCCAATCAAGAAGTATCTACTGAAAAACAAGCCTCCCACCCCAGGCTCCAGGTGCACTTTAGCCTAGGGGCAGGGAAGATCTTTAAATTTACATTCCCATTACACTGAGTTACACTGTATTTTGATTTTCTCTGTTCTGTGAATGTTCTTCCTTAATTTGTCAATGGAGAGTCACTATGGTGGTATTCTGAACCTTGGAAGGTGCCTTTGCTTGGCCTTACAAAGGCTCTAAGACACTTGAACTGAAATAAGGTGCTAACTACTTGAAAAACTGAAACTCCTTTGCTTGCCATTACAATAGTCTTTTCAACTCGTTAGAATCACTGTTTTTTTTTTTCTTTTTAAGAAGACATTAGCTTAAAATTAACTAATTTGAGGAACATGAAGACTGGCCAAGTAATCCAGAACCTTTAAGGAGGCAGACAAAATAATTGCTCTTATAACATGGCATTGTAGGCCAGGTGGCCAAAGGCACGATTAGCAGAAAATTTAGGAATGAAACCTATGGAAAGAGTGGAAAATATTCTGGGAGAGAGGAAACTATTGTTCAAGATCAAGTTCATTTGGAGTCATAGTACACAACCACAGAATGCCTCAGTTGGCAGGAATTTATACACTTGTAAGTCTTGAGTTGGAAGGAACCTGAAAGAGCCTTTGTGTAGGTCCACATCTGAAAAATGAATACCTATACTATAACAAACCTGAAGAGATGTCACACAAACTGTGTCTGAGCACATTTTGGAGTCAATTTCAATTATGGATAAGTCTTCCTCATATTTACCAGTTATTCCCAGAAGTTTACATCCATTGATTCTGTTTTTCTTTATCGAATATGCAGAAAAATGGAATTTCTTTTGCATATGACAGACTTAAAAATATTTGAAGATAGCTATCATGTGCAACGAGCTACCCATCAACTCTTCACTGATCTAAAAATCCTGAATTACCTCAATCACTCCTCAATTTTCCCTGGAAATATTGCATTTTGTCAGTATTCTATATAAAATATCACATGCAGAATGGAAAAAAAAAGCTCCAGATATAATTTGACAAATATAGAGCAGTATAATGCTCCTACCTCAAGGTTATCACCTTCCTTACCATGGACTGATTCATCTGAATGGCATCAATTGGTAATCAGGAGACCTCAATGATCTCTGAATATGAAGAGTGATTATTTGTATGACATTATAAGTGGGTTTTGAGTTGCAGAATCACCAGATATCAGAGTTAAGAAGTAACTTAATCAATTTCAGTCCATTTACTAAATAGTTTTCATCTCTACAATATCCTTGACACCCTATCTGATGACAATTTTCCATTTAGCAATCTGAGAACCCATAATTTCTTGTAGCACACATTCCAGTCAATGAATAAGTTTCATTAACTTTTTACTATGTGGCAGGCACTGTACTAATCATTAGAGACTCCTTTTCATAAAGTTTTAGTTTTCAGAATGTTCTCTCACATTAAAATCTGACCCTTGCAAAATATTACAATGGTTTTTATAGATCCTTTAGGTGAACTGGGGCAAATTGTGCTGAAAAACCTGGTTGAGTGGAGTTCATGTTATTGACCTGAACCCTCACCCTGCCCCCCTCAAACTTTAGGAGCCAATATATAAGAATTTCAGGGGACTTTCATAACAGATAAAAGTCAGATCTTAATGGTGACCAAACTAGGAGTCAGGGTGGCTTTTTGGTCCAACAGTGGGGGACATGTGTCCTTCAGCCCACACATGGTTCTCTATGTCCTCAAGTACAGCCCTTTGATAAAATCCAAACTTCACAGAACAAAGCCCCTTAATAAAATAGTTTGTTCTGTAAAACTTAGACTTAGTCAAAAGTCTAAGTCAAGGGGCGGCCAGGTAGCACAGCAAGTAAGAGCACCGGCCCCAGAGTCGGGATGACCTGGGATAGAATCTGGGCTCAGACACTTAGCACCCACCCAGAAACACCTGGCAGTGCAACCTTGAGCAAGTTACTTAACCCCAATTGCTGAGGGGTAGCCAGGTGGCTAAGTGAGTAAGAGCACCAGCCCCAGAGTCAGGATGACCTGGGATCAAATCCAGGCTCTGATACTTAGTACCACACCCAGAAATAACTGGCTGTGTAACCTTGAGCAAGTTACTTAACCCCAATAGCTTAAAAAAAAGTCTAAGTCAAACTTAATAGAAAAAAAAATAAGGACTTACAAGGCCACATGTGATCTCAAGGTAGTGGGTTCCCCATCCCAGATTTATTCTGATAAAAAAGAAGTATATATATATATATATTTTCCACATTTAATCAGACTAACATACACAACCAATATTCCAAGAATGTGGGGGATGGTCACTGTGCAAGAAAGGACCAGAGATACATGGTGGTTTCAATAATAGAAGTAGAAATAATATCAGTGTAATTAATGGTCTAATCCACCTGACACCTCACGTTCTAATACTTGAGGCTGACATAAACCTGATAATATATATACATAGACACACACATACATATGTACACACATATGTATAGTGTGCGTTCATGTGTGTATGCATGTATTCATATATGTATACATGAATATGTATGTGGGAGGGGAAGAATAGGAGGGCTGGACTCAAGAGGGTAATTTTTATTTAATACTCATTTTCTCACTTCAATTCTAGGAAAATTCTCTAGTGTATTTATGAAAGAGTCAGAGTTTTGGTTTTCCCCAAATTAAGTAAAAGAATCTTTAGCTCCAAGGACAAGTCTTCAGCTGCAAGTATAGAAAATAAATGCAAATTAACCTTTTTCAACTTGTAGAAACTTCAAAAGCATTCATGCTTTCTGAGAGTCTATAGGCAAATATATAAAACAAATATGGAAGCATAGTCACCTAAACTTCAGTTATATTATAAAATATTAAGGAAAAATCTTAAGATAATGTCTTGACCTTAAGATTTTGTTCTTGGTTGAATGAAAGACATAATTCATCCTCCTCAAATAGAAGATAGTTTCATCTTGATTCTCTGAAACTTAGGTTTAGTTTTATTTTTGATAACCTAACTTAAAATGGAAATGGAATCCTTGTTTAATCCAATTAAGAGAGGCATATCTGTTCACTTCCAACCAGACAGCAAGGGGAATCCTGACAAAGTATGGTTAAGAGGGACACAATTGATTTCAGAAAGACATTTTCTCCAAGAATGCACCAGCATAATAATAATATTATCATCATAATATTAATATATAATAATAATATTATCATTCTGTTTGTGTAAATCAAAAACAATAAAATTAAACTACACTTAATAAAAAGATTCCTATGGAATTTGATCTTCTGTTTCATGATTACTATAAAAAGAAATAGAAAGAGAAATTCCAATTAAAGTTACTGTAGACATTACAAAATATTTAGGAATCTACCTGCCAAAACAAACCCAGGACGTATATGTACAAAATTACAAAATACTTGTCACACAAATAAATTCAGATCTAAATAATTGGAAAAAACATGTTACTCATGGTTAGATTGAGCTAATATAATAAAAATGACAATTTTACCTAAATTAATTTACATATTTAATGCCATACCAATCAATCTACCAAAAAATATGTTACAGAGCTAGAAAAAATAGTTACAAAATCCATCTGGAAGAAGAAAATGTCCAGAATATCATGGAAATTAATGAAAAGAAATGCTAGGAGGCAGAGCCAAGAAGGAGGAGTAGAAACAGGACTTCCCAGCAGCTCTGGTTTCCACCTCCTCCAAAACATGTAAAAAAGGACTCTACAACAAACTTTAGAGCTACAGAACCAACCAATCTCCTACTAAAGGAAGTCCAGCAGGTCGGCAGGAAAGGTCTATTACTGAGTGCTGGGAGCCAAGCACAGTTCCTAATGAGCCATGGTTTTAGCTGAAGGGTTGACTTGACCAGAGGTGGCTGAAGCAAACTTTGGGAGAGTAGAACACCTGCAGCTGTGGTGGTTTCCAGAGTCCCTAAACACAAATGCCAAAGACAAAGCAAAAGGTCAGTGTGCAACTTTGTTCAAACAGGGTGAGTGTGGTCTGGAATGGGAGGAAGGCGATGAATTCAGAACTCCTGCATCAAAAGTCCAAGAAAAATATGAATTTCTTACAAGACATGGAGGAGCTCAAGAAGGATTTTGAAAATCAAGTTAGAGAAGTGAAGGAAAATTTGGGAAGAGATATGAGAATGATGCACGAAAATCATGGAAAGCTAGTCAACAGCCTGTTAAAGGAGACCCAAAAAAAAGTGAAGAAAAGAACACTTTAAAAATAGACTAACTTGAGGGCGGCTAGGTGGCACAGTGAACAGAACAACGGCCCTGGAGTCAGGAGGAGTACATGAGCTCAAATCCAGCCTCAGACACTTGACACAAAAACTAGCCATGTGACATGGGGGAAGTCACTTAACCCCAATTGCCCTCCAAGAAGCAAATATATATATATACTAACTCAAATGGCAAAAGAGGCCCAAAAAGCCAATGAGGAGAAGATTGCTTTAAAAACCAGAATTTGCCGGATGGAAAAGGAATTCCAAAAACTCACTGAAGATAATAACTCCTTCAAAATTATATTGGAGCAATTGGAAGCTAATGACTTTATGAGAAATCAAGATATAATAAAACAGATCCAAATAAATGAAAAAAAAAAAAAAA
>NW_027185653.1:7796361-7828661 GCF_028583685.1 Petaurus breviceps papuanus
AAAAAAAAAAAACACTGACCTGGAAAATAGTTCCAGGAAGAGATAATTGAAAAATTATTAGTCTACCTGAAAACCATGATCAAAAAAAAAGAATCTAGAAACTATCTTTCAGGAAACTATTGAGAAAAATTGTCATGATATTCTAGAAGCAAAGGGCAAAATAGAAATTGAAAGAATTCACTGATCTCCTCTTGGAAAATATCCCCAAAAGAAAAGCCCTTGGAATATTATATCCCAATTCCAGAGTTCCCTGGTGAAGGAACAAATATTGCAAGGAGTCAGGAAGAAACAATATGTGTATTGTGGAAACACAATCAGGATAACACAAGACATCACAGCTTCTAAATTAAGCGATAGAAGGGCTTGGAATATGATATTCCAGAGTTCAAAGGAGCTAGGACTAAAACCAAGAATCACCTACCCAGCAAAACTGATTATAATGCTACAGGGAAAAATGTAGTCATTCAATGAAATACAGGACTTTCAAGCTTTCTTGATCAAAAAATCTAAGCTGAACAGAAAATTTGACTTTTAATACAAGAAGCAAGAAAAGCATAAGATAGTAAACAGGAAAAAGAAATTGTAAGGAATTCATTAACTTTGAACTATTTATATTCCTACATGGAAAAATGATAATTGTCATTCATAAGACTTTTCTCAATGTGATAGCTGAAGGGAATATATATATGTATATATATATATATATGTCTGTATGTATGTTTAAATAAATATATATGTATGTATAGGAGGATGTATGTGTATATAAATATATATGTGAGTGGGGCATTTGTATATTCATGTATACATAGAGGGCACAGGATGAGTTGAATATAAAGGGATGGTATCTAAAAAATAAGTTTAAGAGGAGAGAGGAATTTATTGAGAGAAGAAGAAAGGAAGAGATAGATTAGGGTAAATTATCTCATATAAAAAAGTCAAGAGAAAACTGCTACAATGGAGGGGAAGAACAGGAAGGTGAAAGGGAATGGGACAACCTGGTTCTCATTGAATTTGGCCTAAGGTGGGATTAACATACACACTCAATTGGCTATCTTCCCTACAGGAAAATAGGGGGGTAAGGGATAAAGATGGGGGAGGATATAAGGGAGGGCAGATTGGGGGAGAGTGTAGTTAGAAGCAAACACATATGAAAAGGGATAGGGTCAAAGGAGAAAATAGATTAAGTGGGGGGCAGGATATGATGGAGGGAAATATAGTCTACCACAATATAACTACTATGGTAAAAATTTATGTAACCACACCTGTACAATCTATAATGAATTGCTTATCTTTCAGTGGGAGTGGGTGAGGAGGGAAGAAGGGAAAAAAATTTGGAACTCAAAAGTTTTAAAAACAAATGTTTAAAAAATTGTTTTTTTTACATGCAAATGGGAAATAAGATATACAAATACTGGGGTATAGAAACCCATCATACCTCACTAGAAATTTAGGGGTGTATAGGCAGAAGACATGAGAACAGATTGAGGCAAGGGTTATTCAGTAGGCTTGCTATTTTGGTGTGGGCTAGGAGAAGGACAGGGAGAGAAAAGTTTTAATTCAAAATCTTGTAGAAAACTAAAAATAAATAAATTTACAGTAATAAAAAAGAAATGCTAGGGAAAGTGGCCTAGCCATACCAGATTTTAATCTGAATTACAAAGCAGTAGTCATCAAAAAGACTTGGTGCTGGCTGAGGCATAGAGTAGTGCATCAGTAATATAGATTAGGTCCACAACATACAACAGACAAAGACTACAGCAATCTACTGTTTGATAAACCCAAAGACCCCAGCCTTTGGGATAAGGATTCACTATTTGACAAAAACTGTGGGAAAACTAGGAAATTAGTATGGAATAAACTGGAAATAGACCAATATCTTACATGATATACCAAAATCAAGTCTAAATGTGCACATGATCTAGGTGTAAAGGTTGATATTGTAAGCAATCTGGGAGAGGAAGGTATACTTTACATGTCAGATTTATGCAGAAGAGCAATTTTTATGACCAGACAATTTTGAGAGTATTACAAAATGCAAAATGTATAATTTTGACATTAAATTGAAAAGTTTTTGTACAAATAAAGTCAAGGTAAACAAAATTAGGAGGGAAGTGGGAAATTGGGAAATAATTTTTACAGTGTCTCTGATAAAGGCCCCATTTCTAAAGTATGCAGAGAATTGAGTCAAAACTATAAGAATATACACCATTCCCCATTTCATAAATGGTCAACGGTTATGAACAGTAATCAGAGGAAGAAATTAAAGATATCTAGAAGCACATGAAAAATGCCTTAAATCACTATTGATTAGAGAAATGCAAATCAAAACCACTCTGAGGTACCAATCTCATAGGTTATATTGGCTAAGATGACAAAACAGGAAAGTGATAAATGCTGTAGAGGATGTGGGAAAATTGGAACACTAATGCATTGTTGGTGTAGTTGTGAACTGATCCAACCATTCTGGAGAGCAATCTGGAACTATCCCCAAAGCGCTATTAAAAAGTTCACACCTTTGACCCAGTAATACCACTGTTAGGGCTGTATCCCAAAGAATTCTTAGAAGTGGAAAAAGGACCCATATGTACAAAAATATTTATAGCAGCTCTATTTGTGGTGACAAAGAATTCAAATTCAAGGGAATGCCCATCCATTGGGGAATGGCTAAGCAACTTCTGGTATATGAATGTAATGGAATACTATTATGCTGTAAGAAATGAGGAGATGGACTTCATAGTAACTTGGAGAGACTTATATAAACTGATACTGAGTGAGGAGAGCAGAACCAGGAGAACTTTGTACACAATTACAGATGTAACGTATGTGTGATGACTATCTCTGATAGAATGGGCTAATTTCAGCAATACAAAGTTAGAAGAGAACTACAAAAGACTGATGATGGAAAGGGATATCCACATCCAGAGATAGATCTGCAGAGTCTGAATGAAGATTGAAGAAATCTACTTGTTCTCTCTTCTTGTGTTTTTCTTTGTTTTCTCATTGTTCAGTCCATTGGTTATGATCCTGTAGAGGGCCAGTATTGAGCCAGTCCAGTTATGGGTAGAGTGTGGGTCAGGATTTCCCTAGGTCCCACTCCTTGTGAGGGCGCATTGTTGCTCAGGGTGTTTGGCTCACCATCTTTCCTTGATTAACAAGGGAACAGGGCACAGGTGCAAACAATGGAATAAAGTACTAGGAGGTAGAATACCAGATGCAATCACTTTTACTATTAGTATATAAACCCTTACCCTCAGATTAAACAGACTGCCTAGACAATTTTGCACCTGGCTTGAGTCTCATCATTCCAACACTCTCACCTTTGGCCCGAGCCCCTTCAGTGCAGACATCAAAATCCTGCTTTACTACTAGACTAATATTGAAGGTGAAGGTATTTGTAAAACCTATATTTGATTACATGCTGCCATAGGGGTGCGAGGGGGAGAAAATTTGAAACTGAAGGGACTGTGGAACTGCATGTTTTAAATTAAAAATAAATAAACAAATACATTTACATTAAAAAAAATGATGGTTGACTAAATTAAAAAAAAACAGTACAGGATTTCCAGAGGGCATAATGGAAGTGAGGGCAGAAATGTATGGAGACTTTGTAAAAACCATAGGCCTAAAGTAGGTTACAATGAGAGAACATTTAGCAGTAGCAGGGGAAGGTGTTTTGTTTGTATTTGTTTTGTAGGCAGATGTGAGTACCATATCCCTAATATTGTGAATGGACAACACGGAAGTTTACTAGCTACCATATGGGGGTATGATATATTTTGAAAGGCAGAATTCTCCTACATCCTAAAACAAAACAACAACAAAAACCTACTCATTTGTAACTGTACCTTCTAGCTATCATTATATATTCTCTTCCCCCTTTCTCAGTATTGATAATATCCATAAAAAACACATCTTCAAAAAAGCCCCCTCCATCTGATGCCTCCATTTCCTCTAATTTCACTTCTCCTTGAAATTCTGATCTCATTTTCTTGAAGCTACTCTACAGTTTTCAAGATTTCTTAATTGCCTAACCTAGTGACCTTTTCTCAATCTTCGTGACCTATCATTTGATACTATTTGCCACCTTCAATTATTAGACTTTCTCTCCACTCTATGTTTTCCTCACTGCTCTCTGATGTTACTCCTTCTATCTTTTTAACATTTTCTTAATCTCCTTTTCTAGATCTTCATCCCCTCGTTTCATGCCCACTAACTGTGGATGCCTCCAAGATGCTATTTAGACCTCTTTGCTTTCTTCTCTACTTCTCTGAATTCATCTCATCAACTTCTATAGGTTCAATGATCATCTTTAAATAGTTGATTACCAGATCTAACTATTCAGTCCTAATTTCCCTTTTCTCCCAAGCTTTACTTCCTATTCCTATATTTCCTATACTTCATATGGGAAATTCCACACTGGATATATTATAGCCATCTCAAACTTAATGGCCAAAATATAACTCTCTTTTCCCCAAATCCCACCAATGCTCAGAATTTCTCTTTTTCAGTAGAAGCACCACCATCCTGCCAGACCCCCAGGTTAGCAACTTTGATGTTATCCTTCTTTCTTCATTTTCTTTCACTATCTCCCTCTTCAATAAATTGACAAATCTTGTCATTGATTTCTCTACAGCATATGTTGTCTACATTCCTTTTTCTCTACTTATGTAATTACCATTTAAGTTGAGACCCTTATTCCTTTCTGGACTACTGCACTAGACTTCTGATTGTTCTTCCTCATTCAATTCTCTCTCAACTGCAATCTATCTTGTATATAGCTGCCAAAGTGATTTTTCTAATGCAGTGTATCAGTCCCACTGGAAAGTTTTGGACTGGCTACCTTATGAAAGAGCTTAATTCAATAAAGACCATGGAATTGTATTTCTTCCCAGCTAGGGAAGAGAGGAAGCTAAAGTGAAATTATACCAATTAGAATGATGTTTCATACTTTGGGTGGGTTTGTGAAAAGTTCTTAAAAAAAGAAGGGAAGAGAATACATAAAGAGGAATGAGATGGTGTCAATCTGTCACATGATACATCACATTATCAGGGAAGACATTAGCCATTCCTCTATTCAAACTTATACTTTGATGTAGGCTAGAGAAATGAAAGTTAATGGGTAATCACCAAGATACAAGATTGCTTTGTTGTTGGTGGTGGTGGCACTGCTATTATTTTGTTTTGTTTTGTTTTTTGGATATTTGCTCAGGTGACTGAAAAAGTAAGAAACATATATGGAGGACTTATGTGTTCTTATCACCTTCCCCTGCCTTACTTCAGTTGAGTGTGACCCATCTCTAAATGTATTCTTTCTATTAAAGACTGCATTTAACTGATTTACTTAAAAAAAAAAAGTCAAGTAGAAGAAGTCAAATCCATGTTTGACCCTATACTTTTATTTTTGGAGGACAATTGGGGTTAAGTAACTTGCCCAAGGTTACATGGCTAGTTCTTTTGTGTGGGTGTTAAGTGGCTGAGGCCAGAACTGAACTCAAGTCCTCCTGACTCCGGGGCTGGCACTTTACTCACTGGGCCACCTAGCTGCCCCCAACCCTATACTTTTTTAATGCTCTGTTCAGTATAGTCCAGTGACTGTCTATTACCTTTGGATTAAATGTAAGCTCTGGCATTTAACTTTTCACAATCTGGCTTCATCCTATGTTTTCAGTGTTCTCACCCATTGCCCCTTCCCCCAACACTCTTTAGTGCATTACTGTCCCACTTATCATCCTTCCGTTCCCTTCTCCATATCTTTGTATTGGCTATCCCCAATGTCTGGAAGGCTGCCCCTACTCAATTCTGCCTCTTAGAATTCCTGGCTTCCTTCAAGACAGCTTGACTTCCACCTTGTTTAGAAGCACTTTCTGGTCCCCAGAATTTTCTGGTACTCTCCCATCGGAGGCTAAATTCCATATACTTGCTTTTATCTTGCATATACATATTTCTACACAGACTGTTTTCACCCTAGCAATGAAAGCTCCTTGAGGTCAGGGATTGTTTTGACTTCTCTGTGTTGCCAATGCTCAGCACTATACTTGACTTATCATAAATGCTTAAAAATGATTCTTGACTGATTGAGAGTGCTGATATCAAAAGAATGTCCAACCATGGGAGGGCTGGTTCTACTCTCTTTATCCTCATAAACTACTGTAAGAGACTATGCCTCTTTCACCTCCTTGGAAATTAGAGGATAATGTTCATCAGTTCTAGTTCAGGTCTTGATTCTAGTTCTTAGTTAACTGATCCTCGTTCTCATTTTGGAAGTCAAGTAGAACAAGTCAAATCCATTTTCTGTCTGACAGCCTTTCTTATCCATGAAGATATCTATAAAGTTTCCCCTATACATGTTACTCTCCAAACAGCCTCAGTTGCTGCAATTCCCCTTGTATGGTTTGATCCTTGCACTACTCTGTTCACACTACTCTCAACACAGCACATATATTTAATATTTATGAAATAGTCTGAGCTGTAAGTGATAAATATCGCCATAAGTGGGGATAAAGGACACAAAGGTCACTTTCAGTTATACATTCTTTGGCTCTGAGAAAGTCTTTGTATATTTGTACTATTGCAAAGGTATTTTAAAAGCTACTTTTCATGGGAATACAATTATCTTGTAATGATTGAGAAACTTCTCTGAATAACTCTTAAATAATTCATCAATCTTGAGTGATGAGACAATAGACCAAATCATCTATGTACCAGGGAGATAGCTTGTGAAACTTCCTGTAATAGTTATCATCAAAAATAATTGAGAACACAGTGTAGTTCTCAGATAAGATATGCAATAATAAGTACAAGCTTAGCTGACTTAAAACTCTCCAAAATTGCACTGGGTATTATATGAAGGCTTATGATTTTGCTAATTAATTTTTTTAGTTCATGAAAATTATTTTTAAATTTGTGAAGGATTATAATAGCATGATGTGGTTAGTGATTTACACTGAGAGTGACTTTCAGAAGCAAATTTTATTTCCTTAACCTATTGATTTAATATTTTAATTATTATGCAATTTCAAGGAATGATCTTGCCTTATAATCTGTATTACTCCCATAACAATTATGTCAAGTGACATTCACAAGAATTAATATGAACCTAAAAACATATGGAACATTAATAAAATTTTTGTTTCTTGAAAAATCAGTATCATAAAAAAGTACATTAATTTGTGTTTGTTTATCCTTCATTTGAAAGTTGTTGTTTTGGGGTGGGAGTGTGGATAATGGATTCATTATGGGGATTCTATTACTAAATCATTTTAAAGAGGATAACTTGGAATTATTTCATCAGGCAGTTATGAGGTAAAGTAGATACAGTGCTGGATCTGGAATAAGAAAGTTCTGAATTCAAATACAGTCTCACACACAATAACTTTCAGGAAGTCATTCAACCTATATGACTTAATTTCCTCATCAATAAAATGAGAATAAATATAACACTTTCCTATCATGGTTGTTGTGAGGAAAAAATAGGATGATATTTTAAGAGATTTTATAAACATTAAAGAAACACATATTCTGATTACTATCATTTATCATAATCATCATTAATATAATTATAATTAAAATTATTTTATCAAATAATGTTCAATTTATAGGATGTCCCAGCTCTAAGCAGCATACTATCACAGAATCACAGACTCAGAATATCGAAGAAGGAAGGGACCTTAGTCATCATCTGGTGTGAGCACTCAATTAGTTGATATATGTTTTTCTGTGTGTGTGTGTGTATTAGATGCAGATTCATTATCAGAGTGACTATGGAAAGTATTGAAACATTTTTAAAAAGTGTATAAAAATAACCTCCCATTCAAACTGCACAAATCTTGGGGATTTATAAATTGTCATAGATGCTCCTATAAATAAAATGATGGTGATGATGATGATGATGATAAATCCAATCACTGACTATTCAAGCAAACATTACTTATGAGAGGTATTAAGCTGTAGCAGAATTCTTGACTTCAAGTTAGGAACACCTTGGTTAAAATCTAGCCTGACACTTAACTACCTGCATTATCATGAAAAAGTTACTTCCTTTCTCTTAGCTAAACATTTCTCCTTTGTAGATATGGATAATAATAGCATTTGTAGTGGCTAACTCTCAGGGTTGTAGTAAGGTTCAAATAAAATGATGTTTATAAATCATTGGGAAAAACTGAAAGTGTTATATAAATATCCATTATCATTATTCAAGGAAAGGTAAAATTATTTCTGCAAATATAAACCATTCCTAAATACTAGAGTTCTTCAGAAAAGTAAATAATCATGCATGTGAATTATTCAAGGTAATTTACTTGTACTTTCAGAAAGTCATTCATACAGACCTGTACAACCAATGGGCCATGGCTGCTTGTGGCTTACAAAGGATTTTGGGCAGCCCACGAAAACTGTAGGATTGCTACTACACGCTCTTTCCTGTTTGTCATGTGACCCACAGCAAACACCCATCATCTGTCTGTCTCTAGTGTAACCTATCTGTGGTCTGAAAAGTTGTAAAGACACGCACGGGCAGCTTTCCAGAGGACTGCTGCTGTGAATAGCTTTCAAGGTTCTGATTACATAGTAGGGTGAACGCTTCATTTATTCAATAACATACAAGAGCAAAATATTCACAGAAAATCAAGGTACAGTATTCACAATGTTACAACTTATCATAGAAAATCAAAATACAGCATTCACAATGACATCACTAAATTGGCCACATAGTTTTCACCAAAGTGGTCATAATAGTTTTCAACAAAGCGTAATCATTTAGTAACTCAATAATTCAATCATCCTTAAGGAAGTTTGACTCCTTAAGGGTCACAAAATACAATAGTCAAAGTTCTCTATTCAGGGGGCACACTAAGTTACAAAAGAGTCACTGTTCAGTCAACAGTCACTATTCAGTCATCAGTCACTACTTAGTAACCTTTTAAGGGGTAGTAGACAAAGCACAGGTCATCCACCCCTAAGTCACAGTAAATCATAATCTTCTCAGTCAGTACACAGTATCCAAGTAAATTCTTCTTTCATCTTAACTTGAGGCTGGCTCTCAGCTTCCATGGTTCCTCTTCCATGGTCCCAGCTCCAACTGTCACCTGAGTTCAAAGGCAGGAAGCTTCTAGTTCCTTGTCCAGCTCTTTGTTCAGTTCTTAGTTTAGTTCCCGTTCCATATTGAAACTCAGTGTCCAGTCCACCTCATGTTCTTCACAGTTCCTGTTTCTGGGAAGACAAAGCTTAACAGAGCTACAATAATATTCGTAAACATTGCTGGCACCATCATCAATTCACTATCTGCCTGTGAAATCAAATCAGACCCACCAAAAGGTCTGAGAACTCAACACAAATCATCAACATAGAAATCAACACAGACCCACAAACAAGGTCCATGAGGTCAGCACAAATCATTAGTAAAGTCCCAGGACCTCCAAAATCCTCCTCCAGGACTTCTGTAAACATCCAACCAGAAAATCCTCTTTCGGGGATTCCAGTAAGGTCCCAGGGCTTCTGTACAAAGTACCACAAACACACACCAGCACAGACAGAGCAGACAGAGTGCCAGTATACCATAAGTTTTCTCCCTCTTGACTCTTCCACCATAAGAGTCTTCTTCTCAGTTCCTGTTGTCTCTAGCCCTTTGGCTCTCCCTATACAGTCATTAGCTCCTCCCCAGGAGTTTGAAAGTCCTAGGGTTTATAAGCTGTGGAGTTCACACATTCTGTTTCTTAATAGTCTGAAAGAAGTTGTTAATTCAATAGCTGAATCAAGGTGTGAACTACTTCTGTTATTGCCATTACAAAAGTTTAGCTTATTTAATTTTGGCCCTAACCTATTGCCAAGTTGTGCTGGTCTGATATAGACTCTCAGAAAGGATTCACAGAGATGGATCTTATCTAGGGACTGAAGGATAGGTAGAATTTAGAAATAAATTCAGAGGAAAGGGAAAAGTATTTAAGGCATGTAGAAAAACATCAGCAGGGGAGAAAGAATGAACTTAAGTGCAATATTTTTGAAGATGCTAGTGAGACTGACCTAGCTGAAGTACCATGGTCATATCGAGTATATGATAAGGTCAGACAGCATAGGTCCAAATTAGAGGACTACATAGGTCAGAATGAGGAGCTTAAACTTACTTATCTTTACAATGTACAGTCACTAAAGGTTTTTCAAAACAAGCAAAAGAAAGCGCTAGAGTTTTAGAAAGAATAAGCTTTTTGACATATTGTCAATTGAAATTTGTCAATTGGAAATGAACAGCAGATAGGGGAATCCAGTTATGAAATGGCTGTGATATTAAGATTGTGTTGTAAATGTTTCCAATTTATTACAGAAGAAAAGTGTGGGTAGGAGAGATAATACCAAAACAAAGAAACAAACAGAATCATTTGACTTAGTGACTGACTGGATATGGGGAGTGAAATTAAATAAGGGAAGGAGAGAAATACACGACTTAGGAAATTGTGAGCCTATGTGATTAAAGGCATGTAAGTTCGATTTGCTGGAAATGGTCAAGGTTCCTCAAGAAAAGGATTTCATTTGCGGAAGAAGAAAATGTAATGAAAAGATAAATAATTTTAGAATTAGGGGATTCTAAGATTCTGTATATGCCATATTTCTAGGAAATCTGATAGAATTTGTAATGAAAGATGATTAAACCTTTCAACAAACATAACCTATGACTGAATGCCAACACAATTTTTATATTCCCCTAAGGAAGAAGGCATGGTACTTTATAGGAATATTCTCTGTATTTAAAGTCAGATATAGTTGTGAACCCTGACTCTGCCATTGCCAAGTGGCACCTGTTAATGACTTTGGGCAAGTCATTTCACTTCTGTGGACCTTAGATTCCCCATTTGCAAAAGGAGGGAATTGAGTATCATGACTTCAAAGGTACCTTATATTTCTCAATCTGTGACCTAGGTTAAAATGTTAACCAATAAATTACTAATTGTATAGTCTTGGGTGACTCCATTTCACTTTTCTTTAGGTATTCATCTTTATATAACATCCAAGTACATTTTTTTAGGTAAGGGAAAAGACAGGTGAAGCTCTAAAATCCATATACTTATGTTGTTGGGCATCAATAGCAACAGAGACTTAATAAAGTTCTCACCATCACCCCTCAACCCTGGTCCTCTGATAAGTTGAAGGAAGATTATATCAAAGGTCAGGTTTGATTATATCAAACTGTGTCAGATTTGTTGGCTTTTCCGTTTTTATGCACCCTAGGCCTACTCCCATGAATTAATCTCTGATCTACCCTTAGAACATAGCTCTCTGGAATTTACTCTAAATATCTCACTTTCTTATTAATCTGATAGGCTCTCATAATCTCTATACCACTCAACCTTCCTCCAGAACTCCCTTAATCATTAAATCACACTTGTTTAGGTAGAAAGTAATGAAGGCCTAGACTAAAAGTAGAGATAGCAAAGAAAAAAGCTGATTCAAGTACTATTGTGAATAAGCAGAATTGACTAGCAAGACATTGGCTGTCCAAGGTGAGGAAAAGGGAAGAGGTAAAAAAAGCATTTTTGAACGTCATTTAGTTGCAAATAAATGAGCAAGTCCTTATTGACTCATAATGTCTAATCTTCAGCAAAACCACTTTATTCTTCAGGCTGCTCTCTAAGACTTCACTTTGCAGACAAGTTTTCCATCTGCATTGTAGAGAATGTTCCTCATTAGGAATAATCTATAATTAAAAGATTATAGCTCTGCTAACACTAACAAAAGTTAGTGGTAATCCATTACAGGTTCTATTAACTGTGAAGCAGAACACTACAAAACATTGGCCTTTGTTGAACATTCTGCTACAGGGCTTTCCAGAAGACCAAGTCTTGGTCTTTATGTTGCTGGTCCCTGAGGATCTCTGAATAGATTGTAGTTGTCTGTGTTATTTCATTGTTTTCACTCACATCTGACTTCTTTAATCCCTTTTGGGATTTTCTTGGCAAAGATACTGGAATGGTTTCACATTTCCTTCTCCATCTCATTTTACAGATGAGAAAACTGAGGCAAATCGGGTGAAATGCCTTGTTCAGGGCTATGAATTAGTAAGTGTAAGTGTCTGACTTTGAATCTGAGCTCAAAACTTTCTAACTCCAAGCCTGGCCCTCTATCCATTGAGCCACCTAGCTTGCAGTTGCCCCACTCTTATTATGTCGAATCCCCCTATTGGAATGTAACCTCCTTGAGGACAGGGACTCATTTTCATATTTGTATCTCTAGAGCTTCAAACAGTGTTAAGAACATAATAGGAGCTTATTTCATTTGTTCATTCTTTCATTAATCAATACTTCTAGGGAGAAAAAACAAAAATAAAAAGTAGGTAGGTAGAAGTCCTTGTTCCTTGTTACTTAGTTCTACTGCCTTTTGTTTACCCCTCATATGAAGTATATAGTAGTAGGGATTTGCAGATAATGAAAATGGCAAAAAGTCCCTTATGAGAGAAGTTACAAGGTATTACCGATCAAAAGAATTAGAATAAGGTTGTGTTTGGAATGTGGGTGAAACCAAATGTGCAAAACAAGACGTATATATAATTAGCACAATTGACTATTAGAATTACATACTTCTACCTGGATAATTTTCCCTATCAGATGCTGTGTCCAGGTGTGGTTTTATTTTGGTCCTTATAGCTGTTCAAAGAAAATAAAGCTGATTATGCTACTCTATTCCAGTTGACAGATTGTTCTACATAGAAATCTTTTCACAACAAGAGATGAAATTATGATGTTTATTTTAATGAAGATAAATGATGCTTGCCAATACTACCATTTATATAGTAGCATGCCATGAGCACATCTTATTTTATATAATAAGGCCTCGTTAGGCTTAAATAAAATTTAAAACTTACTGTTTTCTGCTGAGGGTCATATCAGCCAGTCCAGTCATGGGTGGAGTCTGGACTAGGATTCCCCTCTATCCCTAGCCCCGTTGAGCTAATTATGGCTCAGGGTGTTGGCTCACCACATTTCTGTGGCTAGCAAGGAAACAATGCATGATTACCAAGAAGTGACCCCCCCCCCCCACAAAGATTGCACAGCTGCCAATAATTAAGTACAAGCTGGTTAATCATCTTTTCCACTCAAAAACCTTTATGCAACTGCCTCTGTTATTTGAAAAAAAAAAAAAACACCTTGCCCCAGGACAAATAAATGCACTACTCTGATAGCACCACCTGGTTCCTTTTTTTTATTTGCCATACCCTTGTATTTGGGCCCAAGCTACATAAGGTGTGGGCATCAGTTCACCACACTAGTGTTTATATTGTTATTGTGATGAAAATGTCAAATAATTTGCTAATCTAATTTTCTAATCCTTCCCAATTCACATCCCCATATCACATCCTTAAAAGGTGTCTGGTTAAAAGTTGCAGTGATTACTGAATGCTAATTATGTGATTGCCAATAGTTTGTATTGTCAGACAACAAGCAGTTTCTAAATTAACATGCATCATTTACTCCTAATTTTATAATTAAATAGGAATAAAAATAAAGGTAAGTCAGTAGTTTCTTCTTTAATGATGTCATTTACTAAATGAACTGATATACATTGTGGACATTCTCATACTCCATTCTTCATTTTCTGCCAATTAGGTCTCTCTTAGTTTCAGTGACAGTGAAAATTAAAAAGAAAAAGGATAAGAAAAAAATAAAAAACATAATGAAAAATAACTGGAATCTGCTTTAGAAAAAATATTTTTATACCGTTTGATTGGATTTGTTGTTCTGAGACCAAAAAATAAGATGGTGCAAGAGGTTTAAGTTGACAGTGGTGGTTAGGGGTCAAAAAGAAAAAGAAGGAAAAGGAAAATAATATAGTTTCTTATGGCTAGTTAAGCAGTACCTTAAATAGGAATTTATGCACCTAGGGAAACTACAAAAAACTAGACTTAAGGCAAGCTGGCTAAACAACCTCTCAGTTGGTGAGTACTTGACTAACCAATTGCCAGATGAGAAACTGGGACATCATTTCTGGATGGGAAGGAACTGGATAGGGTTGGAGGAAGAACTGCACCACGCTATGGGGTCTTCATGCTCTTCCTTCCCAGAGAGTGACCCGTTAAACTTCAATGAAAAAGAAAAAGAGCAAGAAGACAACGGAATTCAGGAAAATTAAACATATGCTGAAAAATAAAAAAAACTGACATTATATGCCACATTGAACATCCATGGCCCTCCTCACCCACTTATAAAAACACTGGGCACGGTGTCTTCTAATATCTCCTCTTCGGGGCCATAGCAATTCTTTGCAAGTTATAATATTCACTTTTCTAAAAAAATAAACCTTATTCCTATCTTTTGGTTTTAACATATATGAAATTCTTTTCCCATATAATATAGCAAAGAATATTTTTAAAGAAAAAAAGATAATATGAAGAGGAAAAAAAACCAGTGAAACCAATCAACATATTGAACAAGTTTGGAGGGGACATCTAGGAGTCAAGATGGTGGAATAAGCAGTAGATCACTATCCTCCCATACTTATCCCTGAACACTCAAAAAGTAGCACCCCAGAACTGATCCTGGAATAGCATAGTCAGCTGAAATATGGGGTAGACCAGTCTTTTGATCTAGGAGACTTAGAGGATCAGCAAATAAAATCCATATAGCTCAGATAAAGAGGGAGAGTGACTAATGAGGGAAAAGAGAACAATGAAGAAAACAATACTTTAAAATGCAGTTGGCCAAATGGAAAAGGGGGTATAGAAATTCACTGAAGAGAAGAACTCCTTAAGAAGAAGAACTGACCACATAGAAAAGGAGATATAAAATCTAACTAAAGAAAACAATTCATTAAAAATTAGAATTGGGCAAGTGGAACCAAATGACATTATGAGACATCCAAATCAGTCACAGAAAACCAAAAAACTGAAAAAATACAAGAAAATGTAAAATACTTCATTGGAAAACAACTGACCTGGAAAATAGGTCCAGAAGAGATTATTTTAAAATTATTGGTCCACATGAAAGCCATGATCAAAAAAAGAGCTTGAACAGCATCTTTCAAGAATTTATCAAGGAAAACAGCCCTGACATCCTAGAACTAGAGAGCAAAATACATCATTGAAAGAATCCACAGATTACCTCCTGGAAGAGACCACAAAATGTAAATTCCAAGGAATATCATAGACAAATTCCAGAATTATCAGGTCAAAGGGAAAATACTGCAAACAACCAGAAATAAACAATTTAAATATCATGAAAGGACAGTCAGGATTGCACAGGATTTAGCAGCTTCTGAATTAAAGGATCTCAGGGCATGAAAATATGACAATCCAGAAGGCAAAGGAGCTTTGATTACAACCAAGAATCAACTATCCAGAAAAACGTAGTATAATATTTCAGGGGAAAAAGAAGGATATTTAAGGAAATACAGAACTTTCAATCATTCTTGATTAAAAAAAAACAACTAAAACAAAAAAACCAAGAATGAACAGAAAAAATGATCTTCAAATACAAGACTGAAGAGGAGCACAAAAAGGTAAAACCGGAAAAGAATATCATTCAATAAGGTTACACTGTTTACATCCCTACATAGGAAGATTGTACTTGCTACTCTTGAGAACTATGTATTTATTATGGTATTTAGAAGAGGTATACATAACAGAGGGTATGAAAATAAACTGAATTTGATGTGATAATAAAATAATTAAGGGCTGAAAAAGTGGTCTGTATAGTAAGAAGAGCAAAGGTGAGGCAGAATAAGGTAAATGACATCACAGAAGTAGTCACAAAGACCTGTAACAATAGAGGCAAAGAAGGTAGGAGGGTGAGCACTGTTTGAAACTTACTCTCATTTGCTTTGACTAAACGAGGTACACATTCAATTGGTTATAGAAATCTATTGCACTCTATAGGAAACTAGGAGGGGAAAGAAAAGCAAGAAGGTGGATAGAAAGGAGAGAAGTCGTATGGGAAATGGGAAATAAAAGAGAAGGAAGGGAAGAAGAAGGGAGATGGTGGTCAGAAGCAAAGGACAGGTGAGGAAGGAAAGGGTGAAAGGATCGGGTCGGGGTTGGGTAGGAGGGAGAGAGTTGTTAATCATAACTGTGAATGTTAAAGGAATGAACTCCCCTAAAATGGAAGTGAGTAGCAGAGTGAATTAAAAACCAGAATCCTACAATAATATGTTTATAAGAATCACATTTAAAGCAAAGAGATACACACATAATAAAGGAAAAAGACTGGAATAGAATATATTATGTGTCATATGAATAACAAAGCGTGGATACAAGTCCTGATCTCAGACAAAGTCATAGTAAAAATAGATCTAATGAAAAGAGATAAAGAAGGACACTACATCTTCCTCAAAGGTATCACAGACAATGAAATAATACCAATACTATACATATTTGACAAATTCAAAAACTTCTGGGATAAGAGCTCACTATTTAACAAAAACTACAGGGTAAACTAGAAAACCGTATGGCAGAAAGTAGGCATAGATCAATATCTTACACCACTTACCAAGATAAAGTCAAAATAAATACAAGATTTAGACATAAAGGGTGAAACTACAAGCAAATTAGGAGGGCAAGTAATAGTTTCCCTGTCAAATCTATGGAGAAGGGAAGAATTTATGACCAAACAAGATATGGAGAACATTATGAAATGCAAAATAGATAACATTCATTATATGAAATTGACAATTTTTTGCACAAAGCCAATGCAACCAAAATTAAAAGGGAAACAGAATGCTGGGAAATAATTTTATCACCAGTGTGTCTAATAAAGGCCTCATTTCTAAAATACATAGGGAACAGATTCAAATCAATAAGAATACAAGCCATTCCCCAATTTATAAATGGTAAAGGTATATGAACAGGCAGTTTTAAGATGAAGAAATTAAAGCTATCCATAGTCATGATAAAATGTCTTAAACCACTATTGATTAGAGAAATCCAAATCAAAACAAATCCAAGGTACCACATCACACCTATCAGATCGGCTAACATGACAAAACAGAGAAATGACAAATATTGGAGATGTGGGAAGGCTGGAATACTATTCCATTGTTGATGGAGCTGCACATTGATCCAACCAATATGGAGAACAATTTGAAACTATTCCCAAAGAGCTATAAAACTGTGCATTCACCACTACAACATCTGTATCCCAAAGAAGTTATAAACAGGTAAAAGGGCCCACGTGCACACACACACACACACACACACACACACACACAAATATATGTGTGTATATATATAAAATCAGGATTTTTTTTTTTGGTGAAGAATTGGAACCTGGGGGGATACCCATTACTTGGAGAATAACTGAACAAACTGTGATATGTAAATGTAATGGAATACTTTGTTCCATAACAAATAGTGAGTAGGCAGAGTTCAGTAAAACTTGGAAAGGTTTGCATGAACTTCTGCTGAGTGAAATGAGTAGAAGCAGGAGAACATTATACACAGTGATAGCAACTTTATGCAATGATCAGCTTTGATAGACTTAGCTTTTCTGGGCAATACAAGGATCTAAGGCAGTTCCAAAAGACTTGTCATGGAAAACGCAGAAAAAAGACTCATGTCTGCAGGCTGAGGCAGAGGATTTGCTCTTTTTTGTTGTTGTTTTTATTTTTTTCTTTCCCATGATTTTCCCTTTATCCTGATTCTTCTTTCACAACTTGGCTAATGTGAAGATAGGTTTATTATGATGATACATGTTCAGCCTATATCAGACTGCATACTACCTTGATGAGGAGGATGTACAGGGGAAGGGGAAGATTTATAACTCAAAATCTTATAAAAGTGACTGGTGAAAACTACAAATACATAGGTAGGTAGGTAGGTACATTTTTTTGTTTCAAATCTGTGAACTTCTGAAGTCTTCCAAGGAAAGGGAGAAGACTTCTCACCACATTCCTTTGTGGTCATGCTCGTTCTCTGTAATTCTGAAATGCTCACTATACATTTTCTTTTGCTTGTTCTTTCCATTTATATTCTTATAATTTACTTTGCATTCATTTGGAATATTTTCTTGGCTCTTTATTCTTGTTACCTAAGTGTTGAGTTTAGTTGTTTCTACCTGATAAAGAAATATCAGTGTTTCAGGATCCTTTAATTTGCATTCCAAAATAATATTGAAATAAGTCACACCCTAATTATGCCTTCCTAGAAAGACGAGATACAGGAATGGAAGTATGGCAAATTAAAATGACAGATATTTTAGTTTCATCTGTTCTCAAGAAGAGAAATTTATTGGTTCCATTTGAACAATAAAAGAATGATTTCTTTCCCTTAACATTTATATCCAAAAAGTTCCTTTTTTAAACTTTCCTTTCCTTTCTCTGCCTCTGCTTAGCTGTTCAGGATACTCTTATCAATCAGACTGGCCAAGGTAGACGTGTGTCAGTTCAATGCATACTTCTTAAGGAATACGAATATAGCAAGGGGATGTTAGGGAAGGGAGCAAGTGAACCGTTATATATCTGCTGCGATCATCACAATCCACATTGATTCAAAAGTTCTCCCTTGGAAGATTGTGCCAGTAAAGTACAGGAACTGTTTCTCTACCCACTTTTGTAAATTTTTCATAGAAGAGGTGTTTAATAAATGTTTGTTGAATTACATTTTTACTTTTATCTCCCCCTTTCTCCTTATAGAGAGATCAGTTAGGACTTTGAACATCAATAATAATTTTTTGGCCAAATTAGAAAGAAACATTCTTTATAGGTCACTGTAGAATTCTACCTGTTCTCCATCTTTTTGGAAAGCATTTAGCAACTGGTGTTATAAGTATCCCTTAGTTTCTAAGACTACATAAATTTTTAAGAAGAAAACTATTATTTCTGATTTTCACTTTATTACTTCTGTCATGTGTTCTTAATGCTTTTATCTTCTATCCCAATTACTTTGAAAAGAAAAAAAAATAATGTAGTCCTCATGCTATAGATCATTGACTTTAACTTTAATTCCTGGAAGAATCCTAGATGATCTTATTAAAGGAATAATGAGCAATCATATAGAATAATTTTACATATATACAGACATATTTTTGTCTAGTGGTAGTCATCTCTATGGTAGGGAGAGAGAAAAAAAGGAAAATGGAAAAAGGAAAGGAAAAAATAAATATACACGATAACTTTATTATGCATTTAAAACAATTGGCAAGTTGCACATAATAGCTTCACAGTTCCATGAACAATAATCTTTTTTATTATTCCATGTTATAAAAATGTTTGTTTTATTTTAGAACTTAAAAATAAAAAAAATAATAGAAATCATAATTACAAAGGGACAAAAAATGGCTTCAAAAACATAGGTCACATCAAACTAACCTTGGTTGTGTGTGTGTGTGTGTGTGTGTGTGTGTGTGTGTGTGTGTGTAACACTAGGCTGTTCAGCTGAATGTTATATAGTTTGCCTAGATTATAGTAAAACATTTGAAAGTCTTCCATACTATTCACAGGGATAATGTAGAGAGTATTAGGCTACGCAAGAGTGCAGCTATGCGCATTTGAATTGGTCAACTGGCCAGGTATAGAACACTTTCATAAATGGTTTGATTTCATTTCAAAATTAGATCTCTATTTGACTTCGTGCTTTTTAGCATTTTTGACCACTTGCTTAGCTAAAGGCATAGACGGCATTTTTATGAAATTTGAATATAACACAAAGTTAAGAGGCTTAAACCAAATGTTAGATATCAGATTAAAAAAAAAAAACATGACGAGGTAGAATGTTGGGTGGAGTTTAACAAAGTAGAGTGTAATTTCTTATATTTTATTTTAAAAAACAATTTCACAATAATAAAAGGAGACATTAGTACAGATAGTAGCTTATATGCAAAAGATCGGGGGATTATAGGGGACTACAAATTGTATAAGAATCAACTGAGTGCTATGGCAGCCAAAAGAGCAAATGTAATCATAGGCTATACTCGAGAAGGGGCAATGTCAAGGAATAGGAAGGTAATGGTCCCACTTACTCTGCCCTGGTCAGATCATAACTGGACTATTATGTTCAGTTATGGGCACCATATTTTAGAAATGCCATTCATTACCCAGAAAGTAGATAGAGAAAGGAGATCAGGATGAGGAAGAGTCTTGAGATTATGGCATAGGAAAAACTAGTTGGGGGGAATTTGGATGCTTCCGCAGGAGAAAAGAATATTTATATTGTATTTGTTTTCAATTGAGTATCTAAGATTAGAAGAGAGCTTAGAAATGCTCTGGTTTTCCACGGGTCAGAACTAGGAGCAATGAGTGAAAATGACAGAACGTGGTTTGAGATCAGGAAAACAACAACAAAAAACTCTGCTAGAAAGAATTTTCCAAGAATGGAATGTGTTCCCTGGGGAGGCAATAAATTCCAATAAACATTATGAACCCATTTAGTGAGAATGTAATGATGAGAATTTTTGTTCAGGAATTGTTCATACTAGGTAGCCCCTGAAGTGTTTTCCAATTCTGAGATTCCGATTCTGTGATCTTTCAATGGCCTACATTTGCTTGACGCATATACATACATACATACATACATACACACATACATACATATATATATATATATATATATAACTTAAGATCACCAGTAAAATAATTCTACCTTTTAACTGATCACTGGGTGTACACGGCTGGGTTTGAATAATAGAAAATAATATATTATAATGTATTAACTTGTTTCGGAATGTGCTTTCAAAATATTAACGGGCATGCATATATGTAATCAGTAAATGTATGTGTGCATACATATATAAATGCATGCATGTATATGTGTATGCATACATACACACATTTATATACAGAAAACAAATATTTCAACAATTTTCTTTCTATGAAGAAAATTAAAATCTGTTTGGATATACAATTATCTTTTTAAATTTTTAATAGAAGCATACACTTGAAATGAATTAATATGTATTCAGACAATTTCACAGTTATATGGAAAGTAATTTCCAGAATATGAAATATATTCTACATCTTTGATCAATATTAAAGTTTATTCTCCCTTCTGTAATATGAAATGTAGAGAGATGAGCTTCAATCAATATTATACAGATTTAATTGCCCTGACCTAAGTATAAAATTGAATCTCGATTGCAAAATTGCCTTTGATCTGTTACTTCCCATTTCTAACATCAAAAAGTGTAAAGATAAAAACTTCATAGACTTACTCAATTTAATTTATAACAAAGTAGTAGCAGGAGACGTAAGGCAGTGTATTCAAACTCCAAAGAGTATTCTTCATCTCAATTGGCAATTGTCCTATTAATATTCATTCAGTGGACACAAAGATGGCCACACAAAAATTAAAGACCGCAGTATGGAAGCATAGAATCAAAAGAGAAATGTAAATATATTCAATCCTTCACTGAGCTAGAATAATGATATACGAAACCTAGCATTATACCACTAGCAGAGACACAACATATATTTAATGAGAGAGACTGGGGAGTTATGGTCTGTGATCCTACCTTTGAATATCTGTCTGTCTGTATATATGTATGTACATCTAACATTCATAACTAATTCAATGTATTATCAATCGATCAATCATAAATTTACCTAAATTCTCCTAGATTTGCAATCTATAGTAGATTGACTTCATTACACACAACCAAGAGCCTCTTCTTCGGAACCATCAATGACCACCATCTCATCCTCATGAGCTATTATTCCTTCTCACCTACTCACCTGCAATTTGTTTTGCATCCTATCATTTCCTTCCATTTTCATTTCTTTTTCAAAGCAATTCCTGTCTGACTCCACTTTATTCTATTTACTTTTTTTTTTTTAACTCTGAACATATAGAATATCATATATTTATCGGTGTGGTACAGTGGAAAGATCTGGAATCCGAGGACCTGAATTCCTGTCTAGTAAATAGGAAAAAGAAATCATAAGGAACTTATTAAAGTTGAACAATTCACATTCCTACATGTAAAAATGATCACTGCAACTCATAAGGCTTTTCTCAGTATGAGGATAATTGAAGGGAATATATTTATATATGTATACATGCATATATATGTATGTATAGGAGGGTGTATGTCTATATAAATATATATGTAAGTGTGGGCTTTTGTATGTTCGTCTATACAAAGACAGAGGGCACAGGATGAGTTGAATATGAAGGGATGACATCTAAAAAATAAAATTAAGAAGTGAGAAAGGAATTTATTGGGAGAAGGAAAAAAGGAGAGATCGATTAGGGTAAAATATCTCATGTAAAAGAGGCAAGAGAAAATTGTTACAATGGAGGGGAAGAGCAGGATGGTGAAAGGGAATGGGACAACCTGATTCTCATTGAATTTGGCCTAAGGAGGGAATAACTTACACACTCAATTTGGTTTCTTACCCTACAGGATATTAGGGTGGTAGGGGATAAGAGGGGGTATGATAGAAGGGAGGGTAGTTAGAAGCAAACATTTTTGAAAAGGGAAAGGGTCAAAGGAGAAAATTAAAATAAGTGGGGGGAGGGCAGGACAGGATGGAGGGAAATACAGTCTTTCACAATATAACAGTAACAGAAATGATTTGGGTAACTACACATGTACAACCTATATTTAATTGCTTATTTTTCCAGTCGGGGTAGGTGATGAAAGAAGAAGGGAAAGAATATGGAACTCAAAGTTTTAAAAACAAAAGTTAATTTTTTTTTTCACATGCAACTGGGAAATCAGATATACAGGCACTGGGGTATACCTTACCCCACAAGAAAGTAGGAGGGGTTATGGGGGAGGATATAAGAGAGAAGAGATTGTGGGAAGGGGTATTAAGTAGGCTTGCTATTTTGAGGTTGGGGGTATGGGAAAGACAGGGAGAAAAAGTGTAACTCAAAATTTTGTGGAAATGAATGTTGAAAACTAAAACTAAATAAATTAATAATGAAAAATTTATAGAAAGAAAAAAATCATAAAATGCTCCGTAAATATTTATTATTAATATTGTTATACAAAACAATAATAATGATACATATTCATATGAGTAGGAAAATATATTTTCCATATAAGATAAAGAAGACTAGCTGATACCTGACTCATGGTTCGATATTTTTTCAAATAGGAACACTTCAAGAATTATAATTAGTTACCATAACTTCTCAGGAAGATGCTTTATTCTGCTTGATATATCTTAGAGAAAATGCATTACTTATTAATACATGAATTGATAATGAAATCTATAGTCATCAAATGTTAATGCAAACTCATTTTTTATTTTAGTTTTTACTAAAAAAATATATACATTATAGGCAACTAAAATTTACATTAACAGAAATCTATAATGAACATTATGTGGAAAGGCAAAATTATTTAGGTCTACTCTGTTACAAAAGAATTGTATATTAGCAAAGTACTTTTTGGTGAAGTTGTGTGATTTGCTCTGTATCAGTATAAAGAATATATATTATGTTTGTGGGATTTATAGCTAACTCCCAGATCTATATCAAGTCTCAAAATACTTGTTCAAAACAATTTTATTAAAAACTAAGCTAGTCTGTTCTGCCTGACAGACACAAAATAAAAGAATTTATAGTCAATGAATGTTTGACTCCCAACACCTATCATCTTTTTTATAGAATAAATTTCTACCACATTGCTATACAATATAAAGATCACCAAGGAATCTTGATCTAGGAGACAGATATTTTTGGTTGTAACAATTCATAAAATCTGACTACTAAGATGTGCATGGATTATGATCTTTGTGGATAGAAGCACTGCCTACATTGATGAAATACTCCTACACATGTAGATTAACTTTATATAACCAAATAGCTAGGAAAAAAAATGCTTGGGGAGTTAGTATGCATTTTCATTTACATATTTGCTTTTACAATATTGTAATTTACTTAGGCTTCACTGAATTTAAAATGAAGCTCTTTGTAGATCCATTGAGATATGCTTGATGTTCAATTTAATATTCATATACTGAATAGGAAAAATTATTAGAACTCATACTGAGACATAGACTCCCTTCAGAATTTACACATATCTGAAGGGCTTTGACCAAGCCATCTCCTTCCCATCAGGTCTTTACTGTTCAAGAGCCATGAACTTTTGCTTTCCAAGTAGTACAAAGCACAGAAACCATGCACATGTTCTTTCATTAGAAGGTCTGATCCCTGAACTCTCAACCTTGAGAACTCTCAGACTTGTGGTTTAATATAAGTTGGCTCCCAAAGCTGGCATATCCCAGGATATTGCCCTTCTCTGATGAGAGTTAGATCTGAAGATGACAATTTACATATGCACAGATCCATATATTTTACACAAGAGGCAAGAGATCAAAAACATTTTCCATGAGCTATCCTCTAGGTCTATCTTTTCCATGTGCTTCTGACACAATGCACTAGCAAGTATTCCTGGGAGGAGGGAAGTAATTGTGAGTGCAGATTGTCCTTCTGAAAGGCAGGACTTGTTAGTTAAAGGAACAGCACAGTTTTACACATTAAATATAGTTGTTGCTTTTTTTGCACACAAAATAAAGTCCACCTTGAAAGTATCTGATCATATCAGCAGATCTGCTCTTCTGCCCACCCGTCTAACTTTCCAAAGTCCAAAGTAGAGTGATATTGTGTTAGCTTACATTTTATTGTGGCTTGTCCTTCTTTTGAGGGAGAACCAATGATATTATGGGGCGATGTCTCGTCTTGAGTGTAAATTGAACTGAAGTGAGGCATAGTTGCTCAAAGTTGTCACTCACTCTCTTCCAGAGTCATCAATGTCCAGTCACAGGATAAAAGACAAGGCAACTAGTAATGCCCTAGGATACAATGAATCGACGTGGAGTCTTTGATATATAACCAAGCTCTAAGTGCTTCATAGATCCTTCTTCAGCCATTTTTATGGCCATTGGAAAAAAAAAGGTTCTCAGCCACCCAAGCTGCTAGGGGAAGTCTGCACACACCTAACTCACCAAGGGGTGTGAGAACTGTTCGTTACCCTCAACCTGCTTGATCATGTCTGCTGACATATTTTATCCAGGTATGGTCACTGCACATGCTGTAGCTATGGGAGCCACAGGTGAGAATCAGGGATTCCTGACTTTGGATCTTATTTCTGCTCCTCAGTACCTGGGTGGTACTGGGCAAGTCACTTAATTTCTCTGGTCCTCAGATGTGCTATCTATGTAGTTGGATAAGCAGCCCTGAAAATGGCTCAGCAAGCCCGCACACTGAGTCACTCGTGCTTCTTGAACACCCCGTACCCGTCAGCTTACTTTCTGCGACATTGCAGAGAGGACTCTCATTTAAAAAGTCTGTCGTCTAGCATTTTAGGAGAAATTTTAAAGAAAGCCCGTCAGTAAGATCACAATGCTCAGGGGAAGGTCCCTCTTCTCAGAAATCTTGAGACACAGAACTGAACTGTTTGGTTTTTTCAGTCATGGATCACTCTCCCTGTCCCTTGTTATTTTGCTTTGTTTCTGGCAAAGATACTGAAGTGGTTTGCCATTTCCTTCTCCACCTCATTTTCCAGATGAGGAAACTGAGGCAAACAAGCTTAAGTTATCTGCCCAGGGTCACAGTTAGTATCTAAGGTTGAATTTGAACTCAAATCTTCCTGACTCCAGATTCAAGACTCTAGCCACAGCAACACCTAGCTGCCAAAACAAAACAAAACCAAAGTCCCACACTCTGTAATCTCATCAATTGATTAGGGAACTTGTCAGTTTCACAAGGACCTCTCTTGATTCATTCTCTTCATTTTAATAAAAGTAGATTTCTTTTACTGAAATTGCTGATGCTCTAGGAATCTCAACTTAAGGGAAAGACAAGAGATGGAAAGTCAAATTAAATACTCATTGACTTACTTAAGTGACAATTCACTTTCCCTCAGGTTTCCAATATATAAAATTAATGATTCAATTTTAGAAACACCTCTTAACAATAAAGTATTATTTTAGGTTCTGGGGATGCAAAAGAAAAAAAAATCAGCAAACAAAAACAAACGACATCAACAGTTCCTAGTTACGATAAACCTAACTACACTGTATCAGAAATAATCATTTTATACCAGTCATTAATCATTTGTTTCAAAGTGTTACTGATACCACAATCATGATGACAGATATAAGAAAAGGCAGACAGTAAGGGATGACAGTTCCTCTAAGAAGCACACTAGCCTCTCTTATTCTGAGGCTGCTTATAAGCAACTTATAAAAGCAAGGATAGCCACTTCTGGGTTACTATCATTAAACTGAACTTAGAAATTGCACATAATCTACTTGCATTAGAAGGGGGAAATTAATAAAATCATGTTGGGACAAATATGGAATTACATTTTACATGACTTCAAATGTATAATGTGTATTTTATTTCTTGCCTTCTCAATGGAAAGGGGATGGGTAGAAGGAGGGAGAGAAATTACAACTGAAAATACAATTTTAGACAAAATTTAAAATGAATATAAATAGAAAGTAACATTAAAAAAATTCTTATTAGCCTTCTCCAAGGCTGAGTAGGACACATCTGGAAATTAAGGGTATTTATGTATTTGTATTCTCTTATGTTAGATACTTCCCTGGAGAAAGTAAGATACTGAAGCCCTATTGACTGGACTCTACTGAAAACTTCTTGGTGTATCATAATGACTGCTAAACTTTGAATCATGGGTACTCGACTTTGGACTTGTGGGTGACACTGAGCAAGTCATTTAATTCCTCTGGTCCTCAGTTGCATTATGTATATAATAAGTATGTAAGAGTAGATGGCCTCTGTGGTATGTTCCATTTCTAGATATTCTATGATACATTCAGTTGCAATTTTTCTTTGCCTCTACTTGTTCTCCTTTAACTCACTTCTCAATCCATTTCAATATTCTTTCTGGGCAACCAGTTGGCACAGTGGATTAAGTGCTGGACTTGAATTCAGGAAGACCTGATTTCAAATGGGGCATCACTTGCTAATTGTGTGACCCTGAGCCAAGTTAATTTTAGCTCAATTTCTTCAATTGTCGAATTTGGATAATGATAGCACCTACCTATTTATAAAGCTATTTACCAAAATGCCTGGCATATAGTAGGCAGTTAGGAAAGAAAGAAGAAATTTATTAAGAAGCATATTTTAAAGCATCTATGTGTCATGTACTAGGTACTATGCTAAGTGCTTTGCAAATAATATGTCATTTGAGCTTCACAACAACCTTGGGAGGTAAATGTTACCAATAACCCCATTTTACATTTCAGGAAACTGAAGTAGAAAAATGTGACTTAGCCAGGGTCTGTAATAGCAAGTGCCCTAGCACACCCAGGATGGCCTGCTAGCACAGGTTCTTTTATCTGCTTTTCAAAAGGAAAGACAACTTAAAAGGGGGTCCACAATCTTACTGTAATTGCAGATAAGTAGAAAATGCAATCAGTTAATTTAGCACAGAGATTCAATAGACAAGGCTTCTACTGTCTGAACAAAGTAGTTACCTACATACACCACCAGACTGGGAGAGTACCAACATTGTGGCTCTTAATAAATGAATACTCAGAGTCCCATCCAGGGAATCAAAAGCTCCTTCTCATGAGTGAACCCCCAAAGCAAAATACCAACCTCCCAGTATGTAGAGTTTTTAACTAATAGGCTCAAAGTCAGAAGGTACAAAAACTCTTGTGATTCAATGCCTAATAAGCTTAGTACCAAAAGGTGTGACAGCCTTCCTACAAGCAAGCCTCCCCCTAAACAAGCTCCTCCTTAAGCAAGTTCCTCCCCCAATGGGCTCTATGTGACCCAGGATATAGAACAGCTGTGAAAACAGCAAGACATCCATGACTGATATCACTATGTACCTTTAAACAGCCCCTGTTCCCAGGGAAAAGGGGACATGTGGTCACGTAGGTCTATTAATGGACCAGGAAGACCTTCCTGTTCCATTAATATTACAGGGTCACACAACTAGTAAGTATCTGAGACTATATTTAAATTCAGGTCTTCCTGACTATAGGCTTAGTCTATTGTGGTTCCTAGTTGCCTCTAATTAAAATTAGACTTTTAGAATTTATACAATGCTTTAAGGCTTACAAAGCCTTTTACATATGTTAACTCATTTGAACCTTGTGAGATAGTGACTATTAATAAATGTTTCTTCATTTTCTTGCTTCTTCTTTTCTTTGCTCTCCATTTAACTAAAACTGCTCCATTCAAAAACAATTTCTCTGAACTGCAAACTCTGGTGTTTTTTTCCCCCAGTTCTCATCTTTCTTGACTTTTCAGCAAGCAACATTTGACACTCCTCTTGAGTACATGACATTATAAAAGTAGATGTAGATTCAAAGGGGATATTAGAATGAAGAGAATCATTAATGGCATTTTTTTTTTACTACTACCAATATTCCAAAGATTACAAGTGACTGGGGATTTATTAGCAACTGCTGACACATGTGCTGTTTGTTTTTTTCATTTGTATTGAACCGTTATGAAAAAAAATCTAGAGTGTAGACCATCAAGAGAATTCTAAATAAAATGTACAAGATGCAGATCACAGTATTCAAGGCCATATAGTTGGTTGAGATCTATGGGAAACATACAGTGTCCTTCCACTTATTGCTTATTGATTTTAAGAAACCATTTGACATTGTAGCCTTAAGTGCTTTCCTCTAGGAAGTTGTCTCTCATTGATCTCTCGAAATTGCATTAGACTCCATGACAGCTATGAACAAATATAATGACCTACTGAGTATTGTCATTAAATCCAGTTTTAAACTAGGATGTGTTTTCCACACATTTTTTTTTCATTCATGGAAGATCTCCCATGAAACAATCAAATATGTTTTTAAATGATTTTATTTATGTCAAAGTCTTCTGATGTCTGCTATTCATGAAAGACACTGAACTAATTGCATTAATCTCAAGACATCACAAATCATCTCTGAGATCCATAGCAAGGTGAATACATAAGAAGCAATCATCCCCATTGGAAAAGCAAAATGGTTGAAAGATATATATTGAGCAGACAAGAATAGCAAGACCATTTTTAAGATCAGTATTTACCTAATGATGATAAGAGACTAACTCATAGAATACAATAATCTTAGAAAAAAAACTAAAATTCCAAATATCTCCAAAAAGGGAAATCTCATGTGATCTTTCTGAATTGGATACTATAGATCGTCTCTTCTCTGGGTTTTCTTGACACCGTTGTCTCCTAGTTCTTATTCTCCCTTTCCAACCAATTTTTTGTCATTGCTGGATCGTCAATAATATCCCTCATCACATAATGTACCCAGCCTATACAAGGGGGTATATCCCAGGGCTCTGTGCTGAATTTACTTATCTGTCTTTCAGTGAACTCAAGTTCCGATGAGTTCCATTTTATTTTCATGTATATGAATCCCAAACCTACAGATCCAGCAAAAGACTCCTATCAACAACTACCTGTGGACCATCTGCAACTAGATGTCACATTTGGCTCTTCAATCAATGTGACAAAAAGTTTCTCAATTCACCCTTCTTCCTAACTACCATACAGACAGGGTATCATTACTTAAATCATTCAGGTTTTCAACAACAGTTTCCTAGACTTCTCTCTCCCACTCCTCCCCCACCATATGCAGTAACTAAGTCTTGTCAATTCTACCCCATAACATTGCTGCCAATCATACTGTTTTATTCATTCGTGCAGCCATCGACCCATTTTCTATCTTTCATCATCTCTCTGACTTGGTCTCTTATTTCAATGACTCCAATTAATATTCTACATAGCTCTGAAATTGATATGCATAAAGTGTATATCAGAGCATGACATAGCATCTGATGTTTGGCTGAGAGACCCATAGGGGCAAGTTAGAGGCAGGAGAGTCCGAATCAGCTGAATCAACTCAGGATTTCCTCAATGTATAACCATGTGAAATGTAATTCTCTTGATAAGGCAAAGCAAATCTCCTTTTGTCAATTGCTGAATTCAATTGTTGAATTACCCAGTAGCATTTCCTTCACATAAAAAGTGCTAGGCTTAAGCCCAACTGAAGAACTGCATATAATCAAGGATTAAAAGTTCTTTCAGGTGCTGTTGCTGTTTTTCCACAAGGACAGTGTCAAAATAAACATTATTCTATAAGATATATAGTTAGATGGTAAAGTGAGTTTGTGGAGTAGAATATACAAAATAATTATTATAAATACAACTTTTAGATAAATTTATTTTTATAATCTAGGTTCTAATACCTTTGCCCAAAAGAAAAAATAAAGGAAAATGAAAAAGTGGTAATGGTAAAGAACATTTGTCTTATTAGTCATAAAAGCCATGAATAATTTCAGGGTGTTTGCTTCTTACATATCAAAAGTTTATATACAGGGGGACAGAGCCAAATGTAATGGGAATGCAAATTTGGAAGATCTTCCCTGCCCCTAGGCTAAAGTGCACCTGAAGCCTGGGATGGGAGGCTTGTTTTTCAGTAAATACTTCTTGATTGGCCAGTGAGTCAATAAGGTTGTTACATTCTCTGAGCCAGGAGAAGGCTATATAAGCCCTGATGTGTAGCTTTGTTTTGGGACTCACTTTGAGAAGTGTTCTGTGATTTGATCTGAATTCTGGGAAGCCGTTGTTGAGAGTCCCCCGGCTTTGAAAAACCCAGATGTGAAAACCCAGATGTTGACTGCGTATGGATGTAATGGTTGGACAGTTTGGAAATCTGTCTACATGATCTGTTTCTGTCTTGATAATTCTGCCTGTATGCTTTGAAGTTCGGGGTGCTGACCTTTTTCCCCTGAACAAGGTAAACGATATATGTCTGACTGATTAAAGTAAGCTTGTTAACCCATTTTGAGTTGCTTTCCTTTAACAAAGCAGATCCAAGAACCTGTGTGAGCAGGCACACTGGGGACACTGGGGTGCTTGCCGCTACACCAAGATGGAGGAAAGAAAGCAGGAAGTTTTCTAAGCTCCTCCATGAATTCCATCACTAAACTTTAAAAAGTGAATCTGAATGGATTTTAGAGAGACAGAACCCATTGGGAGGTGTAGCATGGCCGATTCCCTGCCGAAGAAAGTGCCCAAGTAGGTCTAGGCAAGGGGAGCTCGGAGCATAGGGCAGGGGGAGGAGGCTCGTGGACCTGAGAGCAGACTACAGTGGAGTGAGAAGGAGCCCCAGCCAACAGACTCATGCAAAAGGCGATTCGTAGCAGTCTCTCCACAGGACTGAGGTTTGGTCGGAGCTGGGTAAGAGAAAGCCCAGGGCCCACAGCAGCTTCTCCTGGGGCTACCAGCCCAGAGCTTGCATATTTAAAAATCACCCACCTGGTTTTCCAGGAGCCAAGATGGTGGAGTAAACCTTAGCTGCTGTGATTCCCCCTCCCTAACACAGAAAACCCAGAGATAAATATCCGACCAAGAATAAAATCCTGAAGTAGTGGAAACAGCCTCAAGCTTGGGGGGACAATAAGGGCATAACTAAAGCAATATGAAGTCTGAAGTGAAGGGTGGGAGGTTTCCCAACAAGTGACCAGCAAGAACTCCCTAAACCCAGGGGGGTAGAGCCAACAAGCAATAAAAATACAATCCCAGGTGTGCCTTAGCAACACCAGGGGAATCTGCAGACACCAGTGTTGCCAGCAGCCAGCTACTGAGCTGTAGCCCAGAGGCACAGAGGTGGAAACCTAAATTGACACAGCCACCCCTCCTCCACAGGTTACTCTATAAATCTCAGGTTAACTCAGGGGAAACTCTGAGAGTCTAGACACCCAAAGGCTACAACACACAAAGTTAACATCCAAACCCCTACCTCCCAGCCTGAGAAGAGTGGTATGTCTATATTACAGAAGAACATACCCACTCTAAAATTTCAGGAAACAGGCAGTCACAATGGGCAAGAAGGAATCTGTGAAATCAAGATCAATACAATCTTTTATAGCACGCAAGAACAATCAAATTCAGAGGACAGCATGAACTCTAGACTCATACCTGAGACCACAGAAGGAAACATGAACTGGTCCCAAGCCCAAAAAGCATTCTGGGAGGAGCTCAAGAATTTTTTTAAAAGCCAAATCACAGAGGTAGAAAATAAATTTTAATCTATAGTGACCAAACTGGAAAAAAAAATCTCACTGAAGAAACTAATTCTTAAAAAGTAAAATTGGTGAACTGGGATGGGAGGTTCAAAATATAACTGGAGAAAATACCTCCCTAAAAATGAAAACTGAACATATGGAAAAGGACCTTATAAAACTAACCAAGGAAAACAATTAATTAAAAACTAGAATCAGTCAAATTGAAGCTAAGGACTCAATGGTGCATGAAGAGTAAAACAAAACATAAAGATTGAAAAATTAGAAGAAAGTATAAAATATTTCATGGAAAAAACAGCTGACCTGGAGAACAGACCCACGAGAGATAACCTAAGAATTATTGGTCTACTAGAAAGCCATAATGAAA
>NW_027185653.1:7828671-7886328 GCF_028583685.1 Petaurus breviceps papuanus
AATGAAAAAAGCAGCATGGACAGCATCCTCCAAGAGATTGTCAAAGAAAACTGTCTTGAAGTCCTAGAGTTAGAGCGTAAAATAATTATCGAAAGAATTTACCACACTCCTCCTGAAAGAGATCACAAATTGAAAACTCCAAGAAATATATTAGACAAACTCCAGAATTACAAGGTCAAGGAGAAAATACTGCCAGCAGCTAAAAAGAAACAATTCAAATATTATGGAACTACAGTCAGGATTACATAGGACCTAGCAACTTCTACATTAAAAGATCAGAGGCATTGGAATTTGATATTTCTAAGGCAAAAGAGCTAGGACTGCAACCAAAGATCAACTACCTGGCAAAACTTAGCATAATCTTTCAGGCAAGGAGATGGTCATTTAGTGAAATAAGGGACTTCCAGACTTTCCTGATGAAAAAGCCAGAGCTCAATGGAAAATTCAATCTCCAACTATAAGACTCAAGAAAGACATAAAAAGGAAAACACACACACACATAACTTGGGGTTCAATAAGAGTGAACTGTTTACATCCCTATATGAGATGCTGATTATTATCAATATATCATATATAATTATCATGACATTTGAAAGGGATATACATAGATAGAGGGCATGGTTATAAATGAACTAATCTGACTATTAAAAAAAACCTTATTAAGGGGAAAAAAAGGATTGTAATAGGAGAAAAGGAAAGGATGAGGCAGAAAAAGGTAAACTATGCTACATGAAGAGGCATAAAAACATGCTGCGATAGAGGGGAAGGAAGGAGGAAGATGATCATCATATGAAATTTATTATCATTGGTTCTGGTTCAAAGAGGGATCCACATAATCAGTTAAGTTGAGGATTCTAATGTGAAAAGAAACAAAAACTCATTATAAGAGAGCAAAAGGAGGGAGGGAGAGGACCACTGTGTGAAATTTACTCTCATCATTTTGTCTTCAAGGGGGGAATAACATACTTCATTAAGTATAAAAAATCCATTGTGCCATACAGGCAGTAGTAAGGGGGGGGGGTAAAAAGGTAGGGTGGTTAGGAAGGAGGGAAATAGTAGTAAGGGGAAAGGGCAGGTAAAGGGGGGCACAAGGAAGGAATACTGAGGGAGGTGGGCAAAAGGAAAACTCTTAAGGAAGGGAAAGGAGAAGAAAGAAACAAAAACATACATAGGGGAGGGAATAGGATGGAGGGGAAGACACAGATAGTAATCATAACTGTGAATGTGAATGGGATGAACTCTCCCATAAAATGTAAGTGGATAGCAGAACGGATTAAAAACCAAAATTCTACAATATGCTGTGTAGAACAGACACATCTGAAACTAGGGGATACACATGGAGTAAAAGTTAAAGGCTGGAGTAGAATATATTATGCTTCAGTTAAAGTAAAAAAAAAAAAGTGGGGGTAGCAATCCTTATCTCAGAGAAAGCAAAAGCAAAAAATCCATCTAACTAAAAGAGAAAATGAAGAAAACTATGGCCTGCTAAAAGGCACCATTGATCATGAAGCAATATCATTACTTAACCTATATGCACCAAGCGGTATAGTATCCAAATTCCTAGAAGAGAAGTCAAGGAAATTAGAGGAAGAAATAGATAGCAAAACTATACTAGTGGAGGACCTCAATCTCCCCCTCTCTGAACTTCATAAATTTAACCTCAAAATAAACAAGAAGTTAAGGAGGCAAACAGAAGGTTCGAGAGGCAAGACATGATAGAGGCGTGAAGAAAACTGAACGGGAATAAAAGAGAAATACACCTTCTTCTCAGCGGTACGTGGCATATTACACAAAAATCAACCACGTCCTAGGGCACAAAAACCTCACAAACTTTAGAGCTACAGGACCCACGAAGTGAAAGAGAGAAATAAATCTCCCGCTGAAAGAAGCCTCTCAGGCTGGCAGGAAGGATCCTTCACAGCAAATTGGGAGCTGAGGGCAGTCCCTCCTGAGCTACAATTTTATCCCCAGGGTGTCCCCAATGAGCTGCGGCTAGAGCAGACTTCAAACGATTAAATCACTAGCAGCTGCAGCAGTTTCCACACTTCTAAATCGATAAATGCCAAAGACAAAGTACAAGGTTAGTGTGGAACTTGGTTGGTCCAGGTAAGTATAGAAGAGTGTGGTCTGGCTGCTACTCCCAGAGCGAGAAATGGAGGAGGTGTGATGACGGCAACCACTGCTGTGTGGCTGCTTTGTGGAGCTCCTGGCCTGCAGGTTGTAGGGGGACCACATGACCATTCAGAGGCTAAGGGATTTTGCTTTGATATGCTTGGATACAGATCCGATCTTGGGTGGTGGTCCAGCGGTTTGTGAGCAGTGAGCCAAAGTGTGTGGGGGCTGTAGAGAGGATGGCCATTTAACAGCTCTGGCAGCTTCAAAAACCCCAGTGATTTGGGATATAGCTCTCTCCATTCTGGTAGCAGAGTTCTACCATGGCAAAGTGCTCAAAAGTCAAGTCATTGGCTTCCAATATGAGAAAGCAATGGAAGCATAAACAGATTATAGAATCCTTTTCTGGCAGCAAAAAGGATCAAGGCATGGAGTGTGAGTGAACAGCAAAGTCAGAACCCCTGAATCAAAAGCCTCCAAGAAAAATAGGAACTGGTTACAGGCCATGGAGATGTTCAAGAAGGATTTTGAAAATGAAGTAAAAGAAGTGAAGAAAAACTGGAAAGAGAAATTAGAATGATCCAAGAAAATCATGGAAAGTGAGTCAACAGCCTGCTAAAGGAAACCCAAAAATACACTGAAGAAAATAACACCTCAAAAAATAGACTAACTCTGGGTGGCCAGGTAGCACAGCGAGTAAGAGCACTGCCTCCAGTGTCGGGATGACCTGGGTATTGAATCTGGGCTCAAACACTTAGCACCCACTCAGAAACACCTGGCCGTGTAACCTTGAGCAAGTTACTTAACCTCAATTGCTTAGAGGCGGCCAGGTGGCTCAGCGAGTAAGAGCACCCGCTCCAGTGTTGGGATGACCTGGGGGTCAAATCCAGGCTTCGATACGTAGCACCACACCCAGAGATAACTGGCCATGTAACCTTGAGCAAGTTACTTAAACCCGATTGATTATATAAAAAAAAAAAAATAGACTAACTCAAATAGTGAAAGAGGCCCAAAAGGCCAATGAGGAGAAGAAAGTTGTAAAAAGCTAAATTTGCCAGATGGAAAAGGAATTTCAAAGAGTCACTGAAAAGAATAACTCCTTCAAAATTAGATTGGAGCAACTGGAAGCTAGTGACTTTATGAAAAATCAATATACTAGAAAACAGATCCAAACAAATGAAAAAAATTGAAGGCAATATGAAATATCTCATTGGAAAAACCACTGACCTGGAAAATAGATCTAGGAGAGATCATTTAAAAATTATTAGATTGCCTGAAACCATGATCAAAAAAAGAGCCTAGACACCATCTTTCAAGAAATTATCAAGGGGTGGCTAGGTGGCGCAGTGAATTACAACGCCATCCCTACAGTCGCAAATTCAGCCTCAGACACTTTACACAAAAACCAGCCATGTGACCTTGGGCAAGTCACTTAACCCCAATTGCCCTCCAAAAAGCGCCCCCCCAAAAAAGTAATTATCAAGCAAAATTGTCCTGATATTCTAGAACCAGAAGGCAAAATAGAAATTGAAAGAATTCACCAATCACCTCTTAAAAAAGATTCCAAAAAGAAAACCCCTAGGAATATTATAAACAAATTCCAGAGGTCCCACATCAAGGAGAAAATACTGCAAGAAGTCAGGAAGAAACAATTTGAGTATTGTGGAAACACAATCAGGATAACACAAAACCTAGCACTTTCTACATTTAGGGATGGAAAGGCTTCAAATATGATATTCAGGAGGTCAAAGGAGCTAGTACTAAAACCAAGATTCGCTTATCCAGCAAAACTCAGTATAATGCTACAGAGAAAAATTGGGTTATTCAATGAAATAGAGAACTTTTAAGCATTCTTGATGAAAAAAATATATAGCTGAACAGAAAATTTGACTTTAAATACAAGAAGCAATAGAAGCATGAGATGGTAAACAAGAAAAATAAATTACAAGGAACTTATTAAAGTTTAAGCATTTACATTTTTACATGGAAAAAAATGATCATTGCAACTCATAAGACTTTTCTCAGTATGAAGATACTTGAGGGGAATATATATGTGTATATATATGTATACATACATATATATGTATGTATAGGACAATGTATGTATATGCACATATATATGTGAGTTTGGGCATTTGTATGTTCATGCATTCATAGACAGAGGGCACAGGATGAGTTGAATATGAAAAAAAGGACAACTAAAAATATTAAGAGATGGGAGAGGAATTTATTGGGAGAAGAAGAAAGGAAGAGATAGATTAGGGCATATTATCTCATATAAAATAGGCAAAAGAAAACTGTTACAATGGAGGGGAAGATCAGGAAGGTGAAAGGGAATGGGACAACCTGATTCTCATTGAATTTGGCCTAAGGATGGAATAACATACACACTCAATTGGGTTATCTTACCCTACAGGAAAACAGGGGGATAGGGGATGAGGGGGGAGGATAGAAGGGAGGGCAGATTGGGGGAGAGGGTAGTTAGAAGCAAACATTTTTGAAAAGGGATAAGGTTAAAGGAGAAAATATTCAGGTGCAGGATAGGATGGAGGGAAACCTAATTAGTCTTTCACAACATAAATACTATGGAAATGATATGGGTAACTACACATGTACAATCTATATTGAATTGCTTATCTTCCCAGTGGGGGTTTGTGAGGAGAGAAGAAGGGGGAAAAAAAATCTACAACTCAAAGTTTGAAAAACAAATGTTTAAAAATTTGTTGTTTTTGTTTTTACCTGCAACTGGGAAATAAGATATATAGGTACTAGCATTTAGAAACCCATCTTGCCCTACTAGAAACTTAGCGGGGTGAAGGGGTAGGATATAAGAGAGAACAGATTGGGGGAAGAGGTATTCAACAGGCTTGCTATGTTGGATTGGGTTTAGGGGAAAGATGGCGAGAGAAAAAATTGTAATTTAAAACTTGTAGAAATGAATATTGGAAATTAAAAATAAATAAATTTAAAAAGAAAAGAAATTAGGATCAAATGAATTTCATATTTACTTTGAGAGACTTATACAAACTGATGCTCTGGGAGAAGAACAGAACTAGGAAAAACTTGTACACAATTACAGATACAACTTATGTGTGATGAACATCTCTGATAGACTGGACTCTTCCCAGCAATGCAAGGTTATAAGTCAACTCCAAGACTCCTTATGGAAGGAGATATCTATAATCAGAGAAAGAACTTGTAAGAACAGAGTTTGAAAGCAGACTGAAGCAAACTACCTGTGCTCCTCCTTTTTCTTGATAGGTTTTGTGTCCTCTTTCCTGTTGTTCATTCCATTGGTTACAGTCCTCCTTTATACCCTGTAATGGGAATGTAAATTTTTAAGATCTTTCCTGCCCCTAGGCTAAAGTGCATCTGCAGCCTGGGGTTGGGAGGCCTGTTTTTGAGTAGATACTTCTTGATTGGCCAGTGAGTCAATAAGGTTGTTACATTCTCCGAGCCAGGAGAAGGCTATATAAGCCCTGGTGTGTAGCTTTGTTTTGGGGGCTCACTTTGAGAAGTGTTCTGTGATTTGATGAAACTCTGGGAAGCTTGTTGAGAGCCCCCTGCCCCTCTCCCCCCCCCCCTTGCCTCACCCCCCCCCCCCCCCCCCACTTTGAAAAACCGATTTGTTGATTTGGTATGGATTTAATGGTTGGACAGTTTGGAAACCTGTGTACTTGATCTGTTTCTCTGTCTTGATAATTCTGTCTGTATACTCTGAAGTTCGCGGTGCTGACTTTTTTCCCCTGAACTAGGTAAATGATATATATTTGACTGATTAAAGTAAGGTTGTTAACCCATTTTGAATTGCTTTTCTTCAGCAAAGCAGATCTAAGAACCTGTGTTGTCAGCCACCCTGGGGACGCTGGGGTGTTTGCTGCTACATACCCTGACTAATTGATAATGTGAAAATATTTGCACATCCTATACTTGATTGCATGTTGCCTTGGGTGGGAGGGGCAGGGGGTACAGGTAGAAGAGAGAGGCAGAGTGGTGGGGAGAAAATTTGAAAGTGAAGGGATTGCAGAACTGAATCTTGTAAAGTAAAAGTAAACAAACAAATTAAACCAAAAGAAATTCTAAACCTCAGGAAAAGAATTAGATGGTATAGCCTAAATTTTCCATTATGAATGAAGACACACTAGAATGCCTAGTGAGCAAAATGCTATGGATTTTTTTTAGTTATATTTGAAGATCCAAATGTAAGTCTAAATGGTGATGGTGGAGGTAATGTTGATGATTCCACCATCATGGGATGCTTGTAACCTTAAATTTTCTTCCTAAGAGGTTCGGGAGTCTACATGAAAATCTAAAGGACAGTCATAGTTTGTTTTGTTTTATTTTTTTTTGAATATAAGCTATTGCTATATTCCCTACCTACATAATCACTATGTATAGAACACGGCATAAATAGATGAAAAATGTTTCATTTGAAGATTGAAATTTATATGAATTATTTAGTCTATATAGTATGTGCGTCTGTGGACATTCAGAGTAGAAAATGTGTTCATTCACATTTCAGAGAAGAAAAAACGCACACGCGCACACACCCACCACCACCACCACACAACCCAACCACACATCTCATTAGTTATTATAAAGCTGATGATTATCTGGAAAGTCTGCACATTCAGCTGCGTTGTGACAAAAGTTACACTAGTGCCCGTGGAACTGGGAAGCTCTACATGACCCGCTTCGTTGTAAACACCTTCAACCTTGTGATTCTGAGATTTGGACCAAGTCTCATCATCATATGGAGGAAAGACGTACTTGCAGAGCAGGCAGAAGTGACGCTGTGTCCATAACGTGCCGTGGCCTCGAACTGTAGGGAAGGTGCTCCCTTATCTTCAGCTGCCTCTCTTGGCCTTTCACCCACAGCCTCTGTGACTTTATTGTGCTCCTGGCTCCAAACCCTACTTTCTAGGGGGGCAGACACGCGCTCACAGCCTGTGGTGCCTGCCCGCCCACCCCGGCCCGCCCTCCCGGGCACAGCCCAGTCCAGCTCCTGGCCTCTGGCCTCTGGCCTGCACCGCTAGGGCCGGGCCCTGGGCCTCGGCCTTCTCTCCCGCCCCTCCTTGCCGGCGCAGACATCTCGGGGATGGGCTGGGGGGTCAGCGGGGAAGGGAGCGGCCAGGCAGGCAGCAGGCACCCCATCCCACGGGCCCCCCGGCTGCGCCCGGGCCGGAGGGGTGGGGGCGTGGCAAGTGCTCCCGCCGCCCGAAGCCCCAGGCGCGGGGCCTCACCAGAGGCTCCTTGCCGCAGTCACGGCAGGCACGTGGCTTCTCTCGAGCTGGGCGTGGGTCCGGCTCCCGGAGGTGGGTCCGGCTCCCGGAGGTGGGCCCGGCTGGGCGCCCCGGTGCCGTCAAGGGTGCCCCTCGCGGCGGAAGGCCTTCTCACACTGCGGACACGCGTGGGGCTTCTCGCCCGAGTGGCTCTGTCGGTGTCTCAGCCAGTGGGCGGGCTTCAGGAAGGCCTTGCCACACTCCGGGCATGACGCGGGTGCGGCCACCCCTGCCGCCGCCGCCGGGCCCGGGAGGCAGGGCAGGCAGGAGGGCGGCGATGGCGGGGGTACCAGGCTCCTGCTCGGAGGGGCGGGGCAGCGCTGAAGACGCTCCCGGGCAGGGGCAGCACTCACACCCACGGGCCCGGCGGGCGGGGCACCTCCTCGTGCCATCACACCGCCATCTTCCTTTCTGGGGCCGGCCCCTGAGCTCCTGGGGCCGGTCCTGGGCCGTCACCGGGCCCCCCAGCTCCTCCGCCAGGCTGGCGGCCCCTCGGCGGGCAGGGCGCTCAGGGCCTGCTCCGGCACCAGCAGCTGCAGCCTCTGCTCCTCGGTGTGGACCGCGGGGCGCAGCCGGGCCGGCACAAGGCCCGCAACCAGGCCGGGCGCCTCTCGGGGGCCGGGGGCATCACCCGGCTGGGAGTGGAGAGAGCGGCGCCACGGGGAGTCCCCCTGGGGGGTAGCAAGGGGGGCGTGACCTCCATGGCGGGGCGCAGCCGCAGGAGCCGCCGGCACGTCTGTCCGTCCGTCCTCCCACTTCCCTCTGAGCCCGCGCCCGACTCGGTGTCGGGACCCACGCCCCTCTCCGTGCCCTGCCCGTGTCCGTGCCCGTGCCCCTGTCCGTGCCCTGCCCGTGTCCACCGCTGGGCCCCCGCCCGCCCCCGCGCGCCCCCCTCTCTTCAGCTGTCTTAAGACGGAATCCGCTGCCTTAGGGAAATCTCTCCCAATGGAGGTGTTAAAGCAGAGGCCACACGGTTTGGCCGTCAGTGATGCTGTGAAAGAAATGCCTTCATCCACCAGGATATCGTCTGCATCAGTGATGACAAATACTTCTGGCCTGTAAGTGTTGCTAAAAGCAGAATGAAGTGCAATCAGGAAGCATTTAACAAAATAAATGGAAATAAAATAAACGTAGTAGATATTGATCAATGGTTTCCCAAGTAAATATGCGCCTCCAGGTTCTTGACATCACTGATCTATGTGCCCTCTCAATTCTCCTCCATATTGATGTCAGCGCCATTCCGGGCACATGATAAACAGGTTACTATCCATCCACCCGACCAACCTTGCTTCCTTCCTTCCTAATCCTAAACTATATTTAAATATACCTGAGTGCAAAAGATATGGGAGCAGGCCAATTAAATTGACACGTGATGGGCAGGTAGATATTTCAGTTTTCAACAACTCCTAATATAAAACAAATCGGAAGGAAGATTAAAAAAAAAAAACATTCCAGGAAGGAAAAAAAAAAAAAAGTTCAAAGTCAACAACAAAACCTTTAAAAGCAGTTGGTAAGAGAATTCCTAGAGGTCAGGGGAACTCTCCCTCAATGTCCTAAAATGTTCTAAGTACTCTTGGGTACAGGTTCCACACCTTTGTGTTATCATTGTATCTTGGTGTGGCCTCCCTGACCACCATCTCCCTCTTCTAGTCAGTATAGTAAGTACGTTTATTAGTAGCCAGGAAAAAGTGCAATAATGCTAAGTCAGATTGGGAAACTAGAAATCACATACAAACCATCCCAAAGAACGAAGGAGCCTAATTTATAAATATATCCTACATTAACCAAAAATCCCATCCTGGAAATATGTGCTGAATCGGGTGAAGCCATCTAGACTTTGCTGTGTGGGCTTTTTGGTCCTATGATATGTAAACTTCTCATGAATTCCAGAAGATAAGCAGACCACCAAATGCAGCTGCTAATTTAAAGTTTTACTGACAATTCTTGAGATGATCTGATATTTTCAGGACTAACCCCCAGGTGTTTCCTGGGGTTTTCAGAGTGTTTCCAACTCTACTCCATGCTTCCTCGAGCGCTATGTCTCTCTTCCTCCCTACCCTCTTCACCACACCATCCCCTGTATCTGTGCCAGCGGCCTCTATACTCCTTTTACGGCTGTTCTCTGCTTTCTCTGCCCTTACACCATCTGTGCCTTCTTAAAACGTGATGGTCTGTCTTGATGAGTACCAAAACAAAGGTATGCCTGCCCCCTTTCATAATTTCATAAATTACTTATCAACTCAACCTGGGTTCAAGGTTAAGCCACTAGGGACAAGATAAACTCAAACTATCCCAAGTCAGCTCCAGTGTTACCTCCTTGACACAATGTTGTAACAGTAAGGGAATTTAAAGATCTTCCCTGCTTCTTAATGGGCCTCACTTGGAGCCCAACAAGAGAAGCTTGCTTAGTCAGGAGGCTTGTTTTTCAGGAAGTCCCACACCCTTTGATACTTTGTAATTAGGCAGTGGTTCATGCAGGTTATGATCTCCTCTGACCTTGAAGAAGGGCATATATACTCTGAGGTGAGGTTTTGCTTTGGGACTCAATTATGGGAAGAGTTTTGTGACTGGGCCAGAGGAGACTCTAGGCAGCCATTGAGACCCTGAGCTCTGAAAGCCTGGAGTGTGTGTGTGTGTGTGTGTGTGTATAGGTCAGACAGCTAGAAGCCATGTCTACTGGTCTGTTGAACTGTGTTATTTTATCTATCTGTATGTTTTGTACACTTGTAATTTCTGTTTGTATTTTCTGAAGTTGAGGGGCTGACTTTTTCCCCTGAACTAAGTGAATTTATTTATATATATTAAAGATTGCTGACTCCTTTAAAATTGCTTTCCTTTAATAACTCAAATCAAAGAACCAGTGCTAGCAGCCATCCTGGGTATGCTAAGGTGCTTGCTTTTACATGCCTGGCACATGGAAAGCACTTAATAATTGTTTTTTTTCCTTGACTAGACTTGGCTCACTATAACTTCAGATGTGAAATATAGGGTTAACTTGACCCCTTTCCCCCTCCCAATTCCAACATATTTGTACTTTGTATTGTAGTTCATACACTATGGTAACTGAAAATGTTTGGTCATATATAACTGGGAGGCTACTTGAAGTTTTTCTCTCTCTCTTTGTGTGTGTGTGTGTGTGTGTGTGTGTGTGTGTGTGTGTGTGTGTGTGTGTGTGTCTATCTCTGTCTCTGTCTCTCTACCAAATAAGAATAGTTATAACTGTGGAGGGGCCCCTTATTCAATATTGCATCATTTCACATAATAGTCATTAATATGAGTGGCAACATGGTACGGTAGAAAGTATTTGATCTGGAGTCAGATTAGCTGGGTTGGAATCATGGCTTTATTACTTACTACTTATGAGAGTCTAGACAAGTCACTTAACCTCAGTAAAATGAAGATGTTAGAGCAGATTAACTCCTAGTTCTCCTTAATTCTAATTCCAAAATCATGGGTTCAAATCCTGATTCTTACATAAACTAGACATGTAACCACATGGAAATCATGCAACCTCTTCATGACCTAGGGGACTCTAAGATTATTCTGTAGTCAAGCTATTGCATGGAGCTCCCTCCATGGTTGAAATAATAGATCTAAAACAAAAAAAACCATAAATAACCTTAATAACATTAAAATCACCACCACCATTATCATCATCAAAACACTATCTTTTTTAAACTGTTGTATCACATATTTCTGGAACACAAATTAACTTCCTATAATATCTTTTTCTACCTAAAGTTTTGTTCTCTGGAATCAATCAATGATGTTTGAAGAATATGAATTCCAGTATAAGTTGTATTCCAATTCTCTCAGAACTTACAAACCTTTGCTAACACAAAACATTATTACTTTTTTCATCCAATAGCCTTTTCAAAATTTGTTCATTTTTATTTCTTTTCAGTGAATGATTATTAAGTACCTACTGCATTCAAATCATGGTGCTGAGCATACTGAGCAAACATTCTCTTTGGGATTACATTCTTTGGTTATCTTGTGATCATCTTAGTGTTGTCTGTTTTAGAAGTTCTTAGAAACAAGAAAACATAAAGATTTTTAAATTGTTATTACAGACATAAAGATATACAACAAATGCTTTTTTGATGATGATCAACTTCAGAATAAATGATGAACTGAGTCTGCATATTCATATAAATTATGGATAAAATTATGAATTCTTTGTCGAGGATTTTAGACATTTCAGAGATCCTTAAGACTACTTTTCAAAAAATTTAAGCTCATTGGTTGCTATGCTTTTATGCCTTACACAATAAATATTCATATTAAGGGGTTTAAAACAAAACAAAATAAAATAATTTTTATTCCGAGGCCTTATGGACCACGAAAAGTGTTCATCTAAAGACACTGCATATCATCTAAAAAAAAAGAGATATCTGTTTGGGACTTACTGTGGTCTGTTTTGAGAGCAAAACTCAGAAGCACAATGCATGTATTGTTTGGCACTATACTGGAAAGAATAGATGTTCAAATGAGACATCTATATTTAGAAAGCATAAGAAAAAATTCCTCCCACTTGGGCGCCATCAACTAAAATTTACTAATAAGCTAACTAAGACCACAATCCATATATAAAATCTTTAGTCTTATCACAACATTTACAGGAAGACTCAAAGTACTACAAAATACAAAAAGACTCAAAATACTTCAAATATTGGAAAAAATATTAATTATCAAATGACCAGAAGGCATTTTACAAACTATACGTGTCTAAATGGGAATTTAGAGTAGGGATTTTGCAGTAAAAAATTCAACAATGATGTATTATAAGTTATGAAACTGAATAGAAGATGATTTTTAAAGGAGCAAACACTATAACCTATTAAGTAAAGAGGCATTTAATTTCCCTAAAGCCTTTGCTGCTAGCATGAAGTTATCAAGAGTGAATTTAATTTAATTGGCAAAGTGGAGATTTAATTTTGTTCTAATAAACTATTCTTTCTTTCTATGTATACTCAAGCATTAAGGGACCATGACAAGCTTAAGTCAAACAGAGTTATGAATCAACAAGGTGGAGATTTTGTCAACTAACTCTCTCACACTCCTGTGAGCTAAATAAAGTAGCAAATGGGTAGACAGAATGAATCAAAGTAACAGACATAGAAACAATTCTCTGCAAGAGAGGCCATACTTGTGGTAGACAAGACACATCTAGGGCAGGCAGATCAGCATATCTTGGACAAATAATTAAATTAAGTAAATGTTTACCCTGAGGAGTTGCCTTATATGACATACAAAACTTACTATCTGGGGTTCAAGCAGAAAATGGTTATTTGTCGTGGACAGATCTCCCTTTTAAACATTTGTTCTTCACCTCTAACTCATGTTTATTTCCCTGTCTAGAAGATAAGCTTTTCATCAAGAGTTTAGGGTTAAGGTTAGCATCAGATGTTCTAACTACCACCATTTGTCCCCTAAATTTAGTTAGTGAAACTACTTTGAGCTCGTCTTCCTGAAACAATATATTGAAAACTTGATAATGTTGTGTTTAGACAGTTCAATATGTTCAGGCATCCCATGGAGATTTTAAAGGCACTTTTTGCAAATATAGGATAACTAAAATATTTTATTTTATTTATTATATTGTCTTTCATTATACATTGTTTGAGCCACAACTGGTGTACTGCATAAGCAATCAGCTCTGAAACCTGGATGTTCTTGGGTTCAAGTCAACCTTTTAAATAATACAGAATGCTTGATCCTGGGCAAATTATTTAACCTTTCATTGTTATCGGGAACTCTCTAAGACTTTGTTGAGTCATTAAAAAGTTCAATTAAACTAGCCTATCTAAGACTACTTAAAATTCATTAAGACTAATGAGTTTCAGGTCAGAGTCATGATGGCAGAGTAGAAACAGGCCCTCCGTGCAGCTCCGGCTCCCACCACCTCCAATTGATGTGAAAGAGGACTCTAAACACACTTTGGAGCTACAGAACCCACAAAATGACACATAGAAGCTAACCTCCTACTGAGGACAGCTTGGCAGCGCTCTGGGAGCCAAGCCCAGCCGCACACCAAGATTTTAGCCCCAGGACAAGCCTGACCAACCACCTGCTGGAGGGACTCCAGATCACCAGCAACTGTGGCGATCCAGAATTATCAACCCATAGATACTAAAGACAAAGTGACAAGTCAGTAGAGTGTGGACTTTGGGACCCAGTAGTTGGGAGTGCAGTGGCTTTTGCCCCTAGGGCAAGAAGCCACCGAGGACTGGGCCGCAGCCACCTCCACATGGCAGCTTCAGCTCCTGTCCTGCAGAGTGTAGGGAGCCCAAGCAACCAGTCTGAGGGTTAATCTCTCTTGTTTTAACCTGCATGGATCTGGACTGTGGTCTAGGGTGGAGGTTCTGGGGTGTGCTAGCAGCTTGCCTGAGTGTGTGGAGGCTTCAGAGAGGGCACTAAACTAATAGCTCCGGGAACGAGAAATCCCCAGCATTTGGTGGCAGAGTCCTACTGTGTCAAAAAGCCCAAAAGTCAAGTAATTGAGTGGCAAAATGATCAGGCAAAGGAACCAAACCAAGCAAAGGAGTTCAACATTAGAGTCCTATTTTGGGAACAAAATAGATCAAAGAATGGAACAGGAAGAAGACAGTGAAGTCAGAATTTTACCCAGCAAAACTGAGTATCATGTTTCAGTGGAAAATATGGTCATACAGTGGAATAGAGGACTTTTAAGCATTCTTGATGAAAAAAAAACAGAGTTGAATAGAAAATTTGATATTCAGATACAAGAAGCATGAGAAGCTAAACAGGGGAAAGAAATCATAAAAAACGTATCAAAGTTGAACTATTAACATTCCTACATGGAAAAATGATAATTGTAACTGATGAAAGTTTTCTTAGTATGAAAATAGTTCAAGAGAATAGAAATATCTATATCTATATCTATCTATCTATCAATCTATCTATCTATCTATCTATCTATCTATCTATCTATCTATCTATCTATCTATCTATATATGTGTGTGTGTGTGTGTGTGTGTGTTTGTGTATGTGTGTGTGTGTGTGTCTATATCGGAGGGTATACGGGCATATGAATACATATATGAATGTGTGTATATATGTTTACAGGTATACATAGACAGAGGGCCCAGGACCAATTTAATAGGAATGAATGATACTTAAAAGGTGAAATTATGAGGTGAGAGAGGAATATAATGAGAGGAGATGGGGAGAGACAGAATGGGGTAAACTATCTCATATAGAAGAGTCAAGGGAAAATGGCTACAATGGAGGGGAAGAATAGGAAGGCAAAAGCGAATGGGTCAACCTTATTCTCACTGAATTTGGCTCGGGGAGGGAATGACATACACACTAAATAGGGTAGCTCACCCTACAGCAGAGTAGGAGGTAAAGGGGTGAGAGGGGGCATGATGGAAGTGAGGGCAGTCTGGGGAGAGGGAAGTTGGAAGCACCCACTTTTGAAAAGGGATGGGATCAAAGTAGAGAATAGAACAAAGGAAATATAGCTAGTCTTTTACAATATATCTGCTATGGTAATGTTTTGGAGTTTTGCATTAGCTACACATGTACAACCTATACTGAACTGCTTATCTTCCCAGTAAGGGTGGGAGACAATGGAGGAAGGGAATGAATCTGAAATTCAAAGTTTTAAAATCAAATGTTTAATATATATATATATATATATATATATATAATAAAAAAAAAGACTAATGAGTTTCGAATAAAGTTCCACACTGCATTAGGAGTTTCCTCACCTTGGAGTTCTCTTCCCAATGAAATCACAAGTCCAGTCCCTGATTATATCTCTTTACTTAGATTCAATGTAGTCTAAGAATATATACTTAGGATCATAGATCTAGAGCAAATGTGTCAAACTCTAGACCTGAACCATATTTAAATGTATTGGGAAAACATTAGCAAAATTAATAAAAAATATAATACAAAATAGACAATGTTAATTTATGGTATTCTAAGTCAATACAGAGGCAGCTAGGTGGCACAGGGGATACACTGCCAGGCCTGGATCAGGAAGACTCATTTTCCTGAGCTCAAATGCATTCTCAGATCTTACTAGCTGGTGTGACCCTGCGCAAGTCCCTTGCCTCAGTTTCCTCATCTGTAAAAATAGCTGGAGAAGGAAATGCAAAGTACTCTAGTGTCTTTGTTAAGCAAATCCCAAATGAGGTCACAAAGAATTGGAAATGACTGAACGACAAAAGTTGTACCGGTTCTCTGGGAATAGTTTCTATTTGAGCGTGACAACGCTGATCCAAAGGTAGAAAAAAACCTTAGATGGTGTCTTGTCCAACCTTTCCATTTGACAAGCGAGGCCTATGGAAGATCAGTGATTTCTAAAAGTTCACATAGGTAGTAAGTAATAGAATTAGCATCATTCTATAATTCAAACTACATTGGTCCTTATGCATATGTATTTAACATATATGAACAATATATGGTTCTCTATATGAAGAATTTTTCCTAAGACATGACTATAAATATCACATGCAACAAAGATTCTATATAATAATGTAATACTTCCATAGTCTTCACTTCCACCACGTCTGTGGACACTGCCGCTACTGCAGCCTATGGCAGGGATATATGGAGTCTTAACAGAGGACTAGCCCCTCTGGGGTGTCCTTTTCTGGGCTGTTTTGGTGTCCAACCAACTGATCACCAACTCTCATCTGTGCGTCCAAGACAGTCTGTCAGGTACAGGGGTCACACTCCAGTAAAAGTGTTTTGGCACATAAGCTAACCCAGGGTGAAGGTAACTAACAGCCTTATATCTATCAATGAGATGTCTATGGAATGGGAAGAATTCCCCCAGCAGAATGGGAGGATGAGAGTATTTTGTTCCATTGGCCACAAAAGCAACTGAAGCATGCTCTGTGAAATGATTTGAGCTTGGTCAGACATTGGAGATGCCTAGATCGTCTGCTGCTTCCTGGGCCACCACCAGTCATCTTGGCTTTTGTCCTTAAATAACTCTGGAAGACAGCGTAAGTCTAACAGCTTTGTTCAGCTCTGCCTCACTTAAATCCTATTCATGCTCAAGTCACGATATCATCTCATGACGTCATTGGTCCTCTTCCAAAGTGAAGAACAAGCAACCACATCTAAACATGTTCACTTTGGTGCTTTTTATCCACATCATCTCCAGAGAAAATCTCATTGTAGCACAAGGGAGCTGACTGGTTGTTTTGAAATTTCAAGCTTTCAGAGCAGCCCTTGGACCGGTCGGCTCCCCAAATGTCCTCACTGATGTTTTTTATTTGACCCTGAATGCCTAAGTTTTCAGTGGCAATGGGTTGCAGACATGTATCTTATCATGAACCTGTCCATTGTCAATTGCTACTTAATAATATACCCCTCCCCCCAAAATACAACACACTGTAATTCATGAGACTTTTGCTACTTCTGACTATTCAGGAGGAAGTAAACTGTTACTTTCCCCCAGATATATTCTCAGTGGCATAAATAGCTGAATTCTTTGTGATTTTTCAAATAAATAGTATATACATAATCATATACCAAATAAAATGACACTTCTGAGCATATGACTGCCCTAAACAGTATTTATCGTAGTTAGAGACACTAATATAAAACAGTGAATAACTATAACATTCTTAATATGCACTTCCTTTTCCCCACAGATAGCTTAGTGTCTTTTTGCTGTTTCGTTACTGTTTTATGATACCTTCAAGGGCATTTCTCCTTCTATTCAGTCAAATTCACTCTATTTTATCTGGAATTGTAAGTTACTTATGGCTCAAAGTTGTCTCTGAGGGAAACAGCATTTAGGCCTCTTGGCTACCTTCCTGGTTGAGATGATGCATGCTTATTTTGCTGTTGGGTTTTGTCATTATCAATTCAGCTCCATATTTTAATATGGCAAAAAGGTGATCCATTTTCTTTGCTATAGATGATGCCAGTAAAACAAAGAAGAATGAAGCTTATCACATCATCTCACCCCTGATGCAAAATTATATGAGACGCTGGGAAAGTCACTTAACCTCTTCTCAGGGATCTGGGAAATTTTCTGAAGCTATAAGTTGCAAAAAAATGGTAATCAGCATTAATAGAAGCAGTTTCATCATCAGGGATTAATTATATTAAGGAAATAAGAGAGAAAAGAGAGGAGAGAGGAAGAAACAGTAAGAGGAGGGAGACAGACAGAGACAGAAACAGAGACAGACAGTTAATAAACACTTACTAAGCATCTTCCAAGTGCAAGTCATTATGCTAAATTATGGGGATAAAAAGAAAGAGAAAAGAAAGTTCCTGACTTTAAAGAACTCACAATCTAATGGGAGAAAGATAACATTAAAAGTAAATATGTACACACAAGCTGCATACAAGATAAACTGGAAATAGTTATAGAAGGCATCAACAAAGGATTCCTATAGAAGATGGGATTTTAGTAGGGACTTGAGGGAAACCAGGAGACAGAGATGAGACGTGACAGCATTCCAGGCATGGGAGACAGCCTGTAAAAATGGCCAGACTCAGACATAAAGTTCATTTTTAAAGGCAACAAAGAGACCAATTTCACCAGATTACAGAGTACATGGTGGAACATCAGTTACAAAAATGGAAAGTTTTGCTAAGTTATGAAGCTTTTTGAATGCCATGCAGATTTTATATTTGTTCCTGGAGATTATAGAGAGCCACTGGAGTTTATTGAGTAGTGAGAGGGTGGGTAGAGGGATGATGATATGGTCACATTTGTGCTTTAGATAGCTTCGTCAGCTGAGTAGAGGATGAATTGGTGTGGTCAGAGACTTGTGAAAGACGATCTACCCAGCAGGATATTGCAGTAGTCCAAATGTGAGGAAATTAGAACCTATACCAGGGTAGCAGCAGTGTCAGAGAACAGAAAGGGAAATATGCAAGGTATCATTTGAAGGTACAATTCACAAACTTTGGCAACAGATTGGATAATACACAAAATGAGAGAAAAGATGCCACATAAATGTGAGTCTGAGTGACTGGAAGGACAGTGATGCCTTCAAAAATAAGAGGGAAATTTGAAAGAGGGATAGACTTTAGGGGAAAAGGTACTGAGAATAGTTTTGAATATGTTGAGTTTAAAATTTCTAAGCATCATCCAATTTTAGACGAATAATAGGAATCTCGAGACACAAAATTTAAAAGTCAACAAAGTATCCACTGGATAAGCAGATTTACGAATAAACAGCATAGAGATCATTATTAAATATATCAGAACTGATGAGGTCATCAAGTAAAACACAGAATGAATTAAATTCATTTTGAGGTGACAGCAGAAATAAGATACCTATAACTTAGTATTCCAAACATTGGAGGAAATAAAAATCTCTTCTCCTTTGTTACCACTAAGCAATAATACGTCATGGTCAACATATGCTTCTTTGTTTTTCCATTCCACTACAGCTAGGCATTTTCCTTTCTGTAGTCAACTGGGGAACCTTTTTTATAAAGATGTTTCCTGACTGTTGGATATAAAAATTTTCAGATATGAGACAGAAAATTGCCTCAACTATTAAGGTCTATGTTTACTCCCATCCTCCTTCTGTAGACCTGATTTACAATTATCATCCAGGATCCTGGATTATAATAGGTGCCAACTCCCCATTTCTGTACTTATATGCTTCCAGTTCATCCACTAGGCTGTAATTCCTTGCTAATACTGATATTTATGCTGGTGCTATAGTTTCATATATTTATATTATGTAGCTTTAGAAATTCTATCTATATGACTATTTACATTATACTCTTAACAGAATAAGGGGTCAGGTTTGGGCTTTTGAAAATACTGATATAGCATTCTAATCCAATATTTTCCAAAGAACGTTAATGGGTTTGCCTCAAGTCTAGTCCCATTTCTGTCACTGATCATTTATTTTGACCTGGTCAAATCTCTGGAATTCTCTTAACTAAAGTGAAGGAGTGGGGTTGGAGGTGGAAGAGATGATAGTTTAGGCACTTTTCCCATTTAAAATTATTTTTTTAATTCCATCACTATATTACTTAATTCTGAATATTTCATCTGGTATGATTTCCTGTCCAAAACAGAGATAAAATGAAGTGGTTGAAAGAGGAAAAGGATCTGGGTTCAAGTACTTGTCAACTCAACTTTCACTTAAAATCAGGAGGGCAGCAATCTTTGCATTCTGTCAGAAACATGAAACCATTTCAGGGTGAACACTTAATAAATGAAACATTAAAGTAAATTTTTTTAAATCAAGTGAGGCACTCTTTTTTTGGTAAAAAAAAATGTTTTTAGTTTTCAACATTTACTTTCAAAGGATTCTGAGTTCTAAATTTTCTGCACATCTATCATCTCCTGCCACCCCAGTACAGCATGTATTCTTTTTTCTCTACTTTGATCCTGTCCCTTTTCAAAAGTGGGTGCTTCCAACTTTGCTCCCCTGCAGCCTGCCCTCACTTCTATCATCACCCCTCTCATTCCCTTCCCCCCTACTTTCCTGTAGGGTGAGCTACCCTATTTAGTGTGTATGTCATTCCCTCCCTAAGCCAAATTCAATGAGAATAAGTTTGACGAATTCCCTTTTGCCTTCCAGTTCTTCCCCTTTATTGAAACCATTTACCCGTGCCTCTTCTATATGAGATTATTTACCCCATTCTGTCTCTCCCCATGTCCTCTCATTATATTCTTCTCTCACCTCTTGATTTCACCTTTTAAGTATTATCACTTTCTATTAAATTGGTCCTGTGCCTTCTATCTATGTATACCTGTAAACATATATACACACAATCACATATGTATTCATATTCCCATATACCCTCCTATATAGACATATATATGCACATATGTATGTATATGTGTATATATATATATATATGTGTGTGTGTGTATAAACACACACATAAACATAAACATTTCTATTCCTTTAAACTATTCTCATACTGAAAAAAAGTTTCATAAATTAAAATTATTGTTTTCCATGTAGGGATGTAAATATTTCAACTTTGATAAGTTCCTTATGGTTTCTTTTCCCTGCTTACCTTCTCATGCTTCTCTTGCTTCTTTTATCTGAATATCAATTTTTTTATTCAACTCTGTTTTTTTCATCAAGAATGCTTGAAAGTCCTATTCCACTGAATGACCATATTTTCTCCTGAAACATGATACTCAGTTTTGCTGGGTAGGTGATTCTTGTTTTTAATCCCAGCTCCTTTGACATCCAGAATATCATGTTCCAAGCCCTTCGATCCCTCAGTGTAGAAGCTGCCAGATCCTGGGTTATCCTGATTGTGTTTCCACAATATTCAAATTGTTTCTTCCTGGCTGCTTGTAATATTTTTTCCTTGATCTGGGAATTCTGGAACCTGGCTATAATATTCCTTGTAGTTTTCTTTTTGCAATCTTTTTCAGGAGGTGATCAGTGGATTTTTTCAACCTGTATTTTGCCTTCTGGTTTTAAATTATCAGGGCAATTTTCCTTTGAGAATTTCTTGAAGGATGATTTCTAGTTTTTTATTTTTTGTTTTTTTTTTCCTTATTGTGGCTTTCAGGTAGTCCAATAATTTTAAAATTAACTCTCCTGGATCTATTTTAAAAGTCAGTGGTTTTTCTGATGAGATATTTCACATTGCCTTCTATGTTTTCATTTGTTTGCATCTGTTTAACAGCATCTTGATTTCTCATAAAGACACTAGCTTCCATTTGCTCCAATACAATTCTGAAGGAATGATTCTCTTCAGTGAGCTTTTGAGATTCTTTTTCCATCTGGCAAATTTGGCTTTTTAAGACATTCTTCTCCTTATTGCCTTTTTTGAGGCTCTTTTGCCGTTTGAGTTATTCTATTTTGTAAGGTGTTATTTTCTTCATTCAGGTTGTTGACTCTCATTTCATAGTTTTCTTGCATTATTCTCATTTCTATTCCCAATTTTTTCTCCACTTCTCTTATTTGGTTTTCAAAATCCTTCTTAAGGTCATCTATGGCCTGTAACCACCTTGAATTTTTCTTGGAAGCTTTTGGTACAGGATTTCTGATTTCACTGTCTTCTTCCTGTCCCATGCTTTGGTTCTTTTTCTCCCCAAAATAGGTGTGTAAAGTTTGTTTGCTCTGCTTGCTTTGCTTCCCTTGTTTTCTCACGTTGCCACTCAATTACTTAACTTTTGGGCTTTTTGCCAAAGTAGGACTCTGCTACCAGACAAAGGAGCTTCGTCCCAAATGCTGGGGTTTTCTCAGCTGCTGAAGGGGTTAGTTGGGTGCCCTCTCTGAAGCTTGCATACCCTCTGGCAAGCTGGTCACACACCCCAGGACCTCCACCATAGACTGCAATCCAGATCCAAGCAGGTTAAAGCAAGAGCGATTACCCTTCAGTCTGGTTGCCTGGTCCCCCTACAATATGCAGTCCAGGAGCTGAAGCAGCCAGGTGGCTGTGAAGGCACAGCCACTGGGCCTCAGCACCTTCTCGCCTGGGGGCAAAGGCCGACTGCAGACTGCATTCTTGAACTACTGGATCCCAAAGTCCACACTGTACTGACTTCTCACTTTGTCCTTAGAATCTATGGGTTAAGTCTGAAAAACCCCACAGCTGCTGGTGATCTGAAGTCCCTCCTGCTGGTGGCTGGTTAGGCTGCCCTCAGGCTATGACCTCTGGGCAGGGCTGGTGTCGGCTCCCAGGGTGCTGTGATTGCCACTTCCTGCCAGCCTGCTGGGCTGTCCTCAGCAGGAGGTTAGCTTCTCTGTGTCATTTTGTGGGTTCTATAGCTCCTAAGTTTATTGAGTCAACTTTTACATGAATTGGAGGAGGTGGAAGCCTGAGCCCTGTGGAAGTTCTGTTTCTACTCTGTCATCTTGACTCTGTCCCCCTACAGCATGTCTTCTGTTTACCCCTTTCCCCGATATGCTCTCCCTTCTATTTCCCCCATCCATTTCTCTTATCTCCTTTCCTTTCTATCCCCCTGTAAGGTGAGATAGATGTTTATACCCCACTGCTTGTATATCTTATTTCCCAATTGCATGTGAAAATATTTTTAACATTCATTTTTAAAAGTTTTAGTTCCAAATTCTCTCCCTTCTTTCCTCCCCACCCACCCTCATTGAGAAGATAAGCAATCCAACATAGGGCATACATGTGTAGTCATGCACAATAGAATCCAAGCGGTCAAAGCAGCAGAATCCTGCCTCGGTGCTAGCAAAGAGATATCTGTAATCTCCTTCTCAGCTGTTCTATCTCCTTATTGTGTGTGGATGGAGAGTTCTGCAAACAGTTACTGCTGCTGCTGGTGCCCCAGAGCTATGCTGGGGCCTGGCCTAGACTTTGCTCCTCTCTCACCCAGGTCTGACAGACCTTTCCTAATTATCTAAGATTTTTTTGACATTTGTGTGTTGAGAAGTGTGGAAAGTGCTACCGCTGCTTATTATTCACTCTCCTGAGGTCTGCCCCAGGGTCCCTGGGGCCTAATCCATGATGGCTTGACTTGCACTGGTCTGTCTGTGCAACTCTCCTAGCCCAGTGCAACAGACCTTTCCTGTTGACTTTCCAGATTGACTTGGGTTGGAAATTTGTTTCACTCTGCTTCTTGGTGGGTTCTGTGGCTCTAGAATTTGTTTAGAGTCATTTTTACAGGTATTTGGAGGGGTTTTGGGGAGAAGTCAAGTGAATCCCTGTCTTTACTATGCCATCCCCATTCCACTCCCCTCCCCCGCATTAGGAACTCTTGAAAAGGCTAAGCAATGAAGTTAACTCATCATCCCAGATATCTGGTATTAGACACTGGCTTTCATAAGTTCAGAAATCCCTCACTGCTTCATACTTAGCATTTTGAGTAACGATAAAAAAGCATATCTATAGAAACAAATAATAAAAATATTTCAATTTATTCTGAACATGCTTGAAATTACTTGTCATAGATGTTTGCAAATTTGTATCCAAACTTCTTCAATTTCAAATATGTTTGTGTAAAGTGTGACTGAATTTCAGATTAATTTGAACTTTCTAAATAACATGTCTACTGTGTGGTGAATAAATCCATCACTGTTCCCATCTTGTTCATTTAAAATACAATGTTCCTATTTTTTTTTTCCTCAGTGATCTGAGAGGCATACTGGCTCTAACATTCCAAGAGAGTTAGTTATTTTACTGTCGTTTTATCATTGTATCTGGCTGGTTCCATCTGAGGTCACCACAACAAAATACCTATCAGTCAAATAAAGAAGTGGATTTTGAAATTGCTAGAGTAGTGTAGACACCAGATTGGCACCACATTAATTTCACTTACCCAGCTTTGCAACTTTGTGTCCTCCTAGACTCCGCATTGCCCCTCATTACAAATATCCAATCAGCTGTCTAATCTTTGTTATTCAATTTCACATGTCTCTCTCTACATCTATCCTCTTCTCTCACACAATCACCATTCTAGTTCAGGTTCTAATCACCTCTGGATTACTGTAGTGGACTCTAAATTAAACTCCTGCCTCATTTCTCTCTTCTAATTCGTCTTCCAAACTATTGAAGAAGTGATTTTCTTAAAGCATCAGGGTAACCATATGAATGACTCCACTATTTAATAAATTCCAATAACTCCCTATTTTATCTAGGAAAAACAAATGCCGCTGATTGCCTCCTAAAGCCAGGGGCATGGTAGAGTCAGTTTGAACTGGAAGAAGGGTTTATTAAATTTTGAGTGCAAGATTTAATAATAATTATTATTATAAGTCATCTACTATGTACCTAATATGATGCTTGCTGATTGATTAGACATTGCATAAAATAAAAGATTTTCATAATGAAGCCTTATTTGAACTCAACAGCCTTTGCTAATACAAGTAATGACCATTCTTTTTTTTTTTTTTTTTTAAAGCAATTGGGTTTAAGTAACTTGCTCAAGGTTACACGGCAAGTTATTTCTGGGTGTGGTGCTGAGTATCTGAGCCCAGATTTGATCCCCAGGTCATCCTGACACTGGAGCTGGTACTCTTACTTGCTGAGCCACATGGACACCCCTAAGCAATCGGGGTTAAGTAACTTGCTCAAGGTTACACGACCAGGTGTTTCTGGGTGGTTACTAAATGTTTGATCCCAGGATTCGATCCCCAGGTCATCCCGACACTGGAGCCAGTGCTCTTACTCGCTGTGCTAACTGGCTGCCCCCAAGTAATGACCATTCTTGCAATATACATACTGTTATCTACTTGGGATATTGATTCAGATAATAAACATATAGTATAATAAATTTCCCCCACACCTAATGTGAAATACCCAAAGAAAAAATGTTCTGTAGACATAAGTTGGTTAAATGTAATAGATTCAATTCTTGGTGCATACAGGTTTCACATCTTTGATGGATTTAATCAATTGTTAAACTTACCCAATTACTTTAAAATTGAGAATGCTGCCAGAATTTTAAGACTGAAATCTTTGAACCTAGGATGTTAAAATAAAGGAATAAACAGTGCTGTCACATTTTTAAATGAAAAGGCTTGAGGGTTCAGGAAACAAAATTAGCCATGTTTTCTTGAAGAAAATGTTGTAAAAAAAAGTATAAGTTCTATTAGCTAATAAATAGAATTAAAAGCTAACATTAAAGCTATCAAATAGAAGATTCAATTATTCTAGCTAGACTAATGGCAAGGGAAAAGAGAGAAATTAGCATGAGTAGTAGACTGTGGAAACTATTTTTGAGAACAGCATCCCCTCTCCCACCAGAAGTGACAAGGAGAATAAAAGAAGTCAGACCACCAAGGCAGAGGAAATTCATCAACAACTTAGTATGTAGAAATAGAATGTCATTAATATTTTATTTTAAATACATTCTAAACATCATTAACTAATGATGCTGAATCAATTCTCACTTATCTCTAAAGTGTCTTTTAAGCTCACTATCTTAGAGACCTTTTTTTTTTTCCTTTCACACTCACTCATCCCGGCTCCATAACCTCTTCCATCTTTAGTTCTTTTCTAGGACAGAATTACTAATATCTAACCCTCCACTGGTCTTTTCCATTGGGCCCTTTGGAAACACCATTCTACTGGAAATAGATCCCTTCCATCCTTGTCTTTCTCATGCCCTTTTTCTACTTCTTAAATTAAATCTGACTTTACCATGCCAATTCTTTCCAGTGGTGGCCAATTCTTTGATATGGTGGCCATCCATCCTCTCATTTCCTAGGCTTTATTGTATTTTTATTTATTTTGCTAAAAATTTCCCAATTATATTTTGATCTGGTTCAGATATCCATGTGTCTGACATCTCTGATTATCACTATGATTGTTGACACCATGTATCCTGGTTCCAACTAGGCAGATAAAAGTTAGCCATTTGGTATAATTTTTACTATAGGTATATACTAGAAGTTAGAAATAGAAGACAGGGGGCAGCCAGGTAGCACAGTGAGTAAGAGCACCGACTCCAGTGTCGGGATGACCTGGGGATCGAATACTGGGCTCAGACACTTAGCACCCACCCAGAAACACCTGGCTGTGTAACTTTGAGCAAGTTACTTAATCCCAATTGCTTAGGGGTGGCCAGGTGGCTCAGCGAGTAAGAGCACCAACTCCAGTGTCAGGATGACCTGGGGATCAAATCTGGGCTTGGATACGTAGCACCACACCCAGAAATAACTGGCCTTGTAACCTTGAGCAAGTTACTTAACCCTGATTGCTTTAAAAAACAAACAAACAAACAAATAGAAGACAGAAAATATTTCTATTTCCAAGACTCATACTTATAAGAAAGCAATTAAAAAAATGTTTTGAAAAGTGTGAAAGAAAGATGAGCTTTCTGTTTTAGGAGGAAGTTTAGCCTGAACAAAGCAGATGTTCCCTTCCAAGACTAAGATTCTTTGTCATGACTCACAAATTATTTATGATAACCAAGGGAGTAGAACCAGGACTTCCGTGAGGCTCTGGCTTCCATCTCCCCCTATTCGTGTAAAAGGGGATTCTGAACAAACTTTGTAGCTACAAACCCCACAAAATGACACTGAGAAGCTAACCTGCAGCTGAAGTCAGCCCTGCAGGCCAGCAGGAATCGGCCAGCACAGCACTCTGGAGCCAAGCTCAGCCACACACAAGCCAGAGGTTTTAGCCCCAGGGCGGGCCTGACCAACCACAGGCAGGAGGGACTTAAGATCACCAGCAGCTGTGGCAGTTTCCAGAATTATCAACACATATGTGCTGAGGACTAATTGAGAGTTCAGTTCAGTGTGGACTTTGGGATGCAGTACTTTGGAGTGCGGTCAGCATTTATCCCCAGGGTAAGAAGCCATGTGGCAGATTCAGCTCCTGGCCTGCAGAGAGTAAGGAGACCCAGCGACCAGTCTGAGGGGTAATTGCTCTTGCTTTTAACCTGTTTGGATATGGATTGCAGTCTAGGGTGGAGCTCCTGGGGTGTATGACCAGGTTGCCAGAGTGTGTAGAAGCTTCAGAGAGGGCAACCAACTAATACCTTTGGCAGCTGAGAAAACCCTAGCATTTGGGATGAAACTCACCTTTCTGGTGGCAAAGTCCTAATTTGGCAAAAAAAGCCCAGTGGTCAAGTGATTGAATGGCGACATGAGCAGGCAAAGAAAGCAAAATAAACAGAGCAACCCAACTATACACTCCTATCTTGGTGACAAAAAAGATCAAAGGAGGATCAAAACAGGAGGAAGACAATGAAGTGAGAATTCCTGTACCAAAAGCTTCAAAGGAAAATACAAGCTGGTTACAGGCCATACAAGCCCTTAAGAAAAAATAAGAGAAGTGGAGGAAAAATTGGGAAGAGAAATGGGAATGATGCAAGAAAATTAGGAAATGAGAGTCAACAGCCTGACTGAGGAAAATAACACCTTAAAAAATAGACAAATTCAAATGGCAAAAGAGGCACAATAAGGCAACGAGAAGAATGCCTTAAAAAGCTGAATTTACCAGATGGAAAAATAATCTCAAAAGCTCACTGAGGAGAATCATTGCTTCAGAATTAGATTGGAGCAAATGGAAACTAAAGACTTTATGAGAAGTCAAGATGCTGTTAAACAGATCAAAACAAATGAAAGAATAGAAGGCAATGTGAAATATCTCATCAGAAAAACCACTGACCTGAAAAATAGATCAGGGAGAGATAATTTTAAAATTATTGGACTACACGAAAGCCATGATCAAAGAAAGAACCTAGTAATCATCCTGCAAGAAATTATCAAGGGAAACTGCCCTGATGTTTTAGAACCAGAGAGAAAAATAGAGGTTGAAAGAATGCACTGATCACTTCCTGAAAAAGATCCCCAAAAGAAAACTCGTAGGAATAATATAGCCAGTTTCCAAAATTCCCAGATTAAGGAGAGAATATTACAAGCATCTAGGAAGAAATAATTAGAATATTGTGGACAAACAATCAGGATAACCCAGAATCTGGCAGCTTCTACATTGAGGGAATGAAGGGCTAGGCATATGATATTCCAGAGGTCACAGGAGCTGGATTTAAAACCAAGAATCACCTAGCCAGCAAAACTGAATATCATGTTTCAGGGGAAAATATGGTCATTCAGTGGAATAGAGGACTTTCAAGTATTGGTGATGAAAAAAACAGAGTTGAATAGAAAACTTGCATGAGAAGGTAAACAGGGAAAAGAAATCATAAGGAACTTATCAAAGTTGAACTATTTATATTCCTACATGGAAAAAAGGTAATTGTAATTGATGAAACTTTTCTCAGTATGAAAATAGTTGAAGGGAATAGAAACACATGTGTGTGTCTATATAGGAGCGTACATGGGCGTATGAATATATATGTGAATATATATATATGTGTGTGTGTGTTTACAGGTATACATAGGTAGAGGGCACAGAACCAACTGAATAGGAAGGGATGATAGTTAAAAGGTGAAATTAAGAGGTGAGAGAGGAATATAATGTGAAGAGATGTGGAGAGACAGAATGGGGTAAACTATGTCATGTAAAAGAGGAAAGGGAAAATGGTTACAATGGAGGGGAAGAACACAAAGGCAAAAATGAATGTGTCAACCTTATTCTCAATGAATTTGGCTCAGAATTAAATTTCTTTTGTAGGTAAATATCCTTTCCCTTCCCTTCTTTTCCAAGACCACCTTAAGCATCTTATATTGGGAATCAAATTTTTTATTATAATAAATATAATTTCAGATAGAATTCCAAATTTCCCAGATCCCTTTTATATTAAGTTTTAAAGAACAATCATCCTTGATATTTTCTGCTAAAAGCTATTTGATATATTTTCAATTTGTCCTTTTTATGAGGAAGTTTCAAAAGATGCTTATATTGATTGATGAATTTGGTTAAAAGATTGAAGATCTGTAGTAGCTAAGCAGGTACGTTTCAAAAACAGAATTGAAACACAAATTTTTTTTTCAAAAAGATTAAAAATTGTTTTAACACATAATTGGAGAAAAATAAAATTTGATATATTAAAAATAGAAGACTGAAACACATCAAAACGAATAATAGCATACAAATGGATTCTGCTGCCAAAGGAGAGGTGTTTCCTGATTCTCATCAATGCTAGTGCATTCTTTCTCTTGATTATCTTGATTTTTCTTGATTATCTCCTATTTATTTTGTGTATATCTTGTCTGTACATAATTATTTGTATACTTCTCTGTTTCACTACTCTTAGACTGTGTGCTCTTTGAGATTGGGGGCTGCCTTTTGATTTTCTTTGTTTTCCCAGGTCTCAACATTGTCTGGCACATAGTAGGTATTCACTATGAATGCTTCTGACTGAATGAAATTACACAATATACATGAGATCTTTGTCTTATGAAGTTTTAAGAGCAGATAAATGAAATAATTTTTAAACAAAAACTTTATTTATCAAAACATATCCAAAATAACTGGCTGATCTATACCTTTAGGACTAGTGACCGTGACTGAATAAATACTATTAATAAAAATCATAAAATAAAGAAACATTTCATTAGCTATATATGAAAATCAATCAAAAATTTATTCAATAAGCAAACATCATTAAATACTTACTATATACCAGGTAGTGAGCATACAAAGAAAAGCAGAAACAATCGATGTTCTCAAGGATTTTGAATTCTAAATATAACAAATATCAGAAATACATATATGTGATATATAGAAATAAATGAATGCAAATGAAGCTAACCTTAAAAAGCAAGGGTTTAACAGGTGTGGGGTAAATCATATCTCTCAGATTTCTTCACATTCATCAATTTAAATCATAACGTCTTAATTTTGTGGCTCTATCAATGGAAACCTAAAGAACTCTTCTAAGAGTAATGATTTTAAAGAACTGAAAATATGCCAAAATTTAGTTAAAGTTCCATGAAAAATATGTAAATTTTTCCCCATCCAATTTCATAGACCCCTTGAAATTTATCCAAGGACTCCATGGAGGTTCAAGGCCCCTCGGTTAACAACTCCTAGCCTAAGTCTAGCTTCATCTTTACCTGCTTCCTTTTTTCCCCTCTCCACTTATTCCTCTCCTAATGAAACAAGGAAAAACTAGTTTATATCTCTCTCAATGAAAAATAATAATTAAAACAATAATGACTGGCATTTAAATAGTGCTTTAAGGTTTGCAAAGTACTTCACAAAGATTACTTCATTTCAGCTTCCTCAAAACCCTGGAAGGTGTGTATTATTACTATTAGAGATGAAAAGTTAAGTGATTTGTCTAGAGTTATACAGCTAATAAGTGCCTAAGTCTGTATGTAAATTCAGCACTCCCTGACTCCAGGTTCCCTACTCTATTCACTGCACCACTGAATTGCCTCCATATTGTTTCTTTTTCTTTTTTTATTTCAATTAACAAGAACTTTTATTCATTGACCTATTTATTTTTCTCTTTTTTTATATCATACCTCTTATCTTAGGGAGACATTTCCCTCCCCTTTCTTGCCTCAATTTAGAAAAAAAAGAGAAGGAAATAAACACATTTTATGGGCTCAAGATATAGATGAGACATCTATTTTTTTCTCTAGTTTTTTTGTATTTTGAAATTCTAGTTTTTTTTTAGTTAACAAGAAAATTCTATCTGTCCTTCCTCCCCTCACCCTACTGAAAGTGAAAAACTAGTTTGCCAAGGAAAACAAATTTTCTCATTGGCTATGTCAAAAAAAAAAAGAATAGAACAATATGTGTTTGGAGACATTGCCAATGTGGGAATTTTGTTTTGCTTGATTACTATGTGTTTTAAACCATGTAGCACTATTATAATTTGCTCCTGTATTAGGATACTTAAGCAGGCTGTTGACACCATAATATCTATCTACATACTCTTAAAAAGAGAGTGTAATAGAAAGGAGGTTTAAGAGCCTGAAGCCAGTGGCTCAGATAATTGTGAAGAACTGCTGACAGACATACCATTTCTGTAGATTGCTCCTATATATAACAGTCAACTGCAGTGGACCCTGGGCCCCCACAGTCTGCAAAGCTTTCTTTGAATATAGAATGTCAATTATAGGGTCAGAACTCTTCAGATTTTGACAGATTTCTAGTGAGTTCTGCAATTAATTTTATTTATTTATCTTCTGCTTTAGGTGTTCTTGAAACTAGAAAAAAAGTTGACTAATACAACTTAAAAGAAACACAACTTTCTCCACCCCCAATCCCCAAATCCTATTAAAATAAAACACTTTTTTGGTAATGGAGTTCAGTCTAAGATGTGAAGTGGCAAAAAAAAAATCTTGAAAGTTTTCGAAGTAATGATTAGCAGTGCTATGTTGCAAAAAGTAGAGATTTGTGACCAATATCAGGGTAAGTTGAAAGGCTGGATGGGTTCTTTGAATCTCGGAAAAAGATATAATTAATATCCAATCTTAGAGATTTAGTTTTGCTAAAATAACAGTTTCCTTCACCTCTTTCAAAATTGTGGGGGAAAAAAAGGTTAGGTTCTTATTTTTTCCCCAGGGATCATGAGATATGGCTAGAAACAGGGAAAAGAAAAACTTTCAAATTTCACAGTCACCATCCCCCTCTCATGCACAGATTATTTAGACAATCTCTATAATTAAATTATGGGATAACTATGTCCTTATAAGATAAGGCAAGGTCAAAGATGTTCAGCATGTAGAGACACCAATTCAAGTGGGAAAAATAAGTAAGTTTAATCACCTTTGCCCTTACAAAAGGACCTGTGCTTTAGTGTTGTTTTCAACCATGGGGAAAAAAAAAGTCCTTGTAATTTTACTTTCTACATTAGGTTCCCAGTCAGCTAGCATGAAAATTAAATGCATTTGAGGTGTTTTTTCTTAGTTGTTTGACTATAACCTTGAATGAACCCCCTACAATTTCATTTAATTGCTTCCCCTATTTGCTTGAGGCATTTTTTCCCTGAAATACCCTTGCCTTTTTCTCTTTTCAGAGGCATAAAATATAATTGAAGCAAATCAAAGAACAGCTTGATAAATAGGTCTTAGAAAGCTGTGTTTCTAGGACAAGCAATTCAGAGATACTTCAGTCACTGCAATACTACCCATTTCTTCACACAATAATTTTAATGCATCCATAATTCTCCTACTATCTTTAATGGGTATATTTGCTTTATATATGGCTTTAATAATGTTTTATGTAAACTACAAAATATTAATAGTTCATTAAAGTAATAGAACATAATTCAGACTAGCAAACTCATTGTAGAAAACCAGATAGCCATCCTCTATAATTTATTCTTATATTTGGACTGAGTTGCTCTCCCTCATTATTAAACATTTATCCTAACCAGAACCAGGCTTCCAGGTCACTTTCCAACCATTTCCAAACTGTACAAGGATATTACCTTCCTTTTATTTCTCTTCATTTTGCACATGGTACATATTTGGATGTGTTCTCCTTGGGAATAGAGAGTGTCTTACCATCTTTCTTACGTGCATTTCTATACGTAGAATTTAGCACAGTGTCTAGTACATAGTGAAATTTAATAACTTGTTCACAATCCATCACAATTCATTCTGTCCATAAAAAAGACTTATTTTTCTTTTATATTTTACACAGTAATTGGACAAATGTCCTTATCTTACGAAGCTGAATAAATTATTCTTCAAAGCCAAAATTTAAATAATAGTAGTGTATGGCAGAATTATTATTACAGCTCATATCAATAATTTAACAAAATATCCATTAATGTAAGTGTTTATGAGGATTGTTTTTAGCATATGTACTAGCTGTGTTACTATAGTCAAGTCAGTTAACAACTCTGAACCTCAGAGAACTCCTTAAGACTATGCATTATTAATGAAAAAACAATTTGCAAAGGTAGGAAATATTCCCATGCTGATGAAACCTTAGGTTCTTGACATTTTTTAATTATAGCATATATATTATATAAATCACTTTTCTGACACTACACATATAGGACCATACATTTAGCTTTAGAGGTCATCTAGTTCAATATCTTAATTATTTGGATAAGGAAAATGAGACTGTGAAATGGTATGACTTACCTAAGGTTACACAGATAAGAAATTAGTGGTTGCATAAAAAATGAAACATTCTCTTTTCTTTTTGACAACCAAAAGTTTATATCCTAATAACATTCTTTCTTTTTTCCCACCATTTCTTAAATTATTTATTTTTCATTTTCAACTTTCACTTCCATAAGTTTAAAATTTTCTCTCCCTCTCTCCCCCGGACTTGTAATGTGATATGGGCTCTACACATACATTCCTATGAACACATTTACACAATAGTCATGTTGTATAGAAGAATTATAATGAATGGTAAAAACCATGAGAAAGAAAAAAAGATAAAACAAAAAGGAAAATAATTTGCTTCACTCTGCTTTCTGACTACATAGTTCTTTTTTGGGATGTGGCTGGCATTTTCTATCATGTGTCATTTGGAAATGTTTTAGGTCCTTGTGTTGCTAAGAAGGGTAAAGTCTATCAAAATCAGTCCTCGCACACTGTGGCTGTCACTGGGTACAATGTTGTCCTGGTTCTGCTCCCCTCACTAAGCATTAGTTCATATATGTCTTTTGAGGTTTCTCTGAAATGCTCCTGTTCATCATTTCTTATAGCCCAATAGTATTCCATTACATTCATATGCCACAACTTTTTTAGTCAATCCCCAAATGATGGGCATCCCCTCGAATTCCAGTTCTTGGCTATTATGAAAAGAGCTGCTATAAATATTTTTGTACACATGGGATCCTTTTCCCATTTTTATGATCTCCTTGGGATACAGCCCTAAAAGTAGTATTGTTGGGTAAAAGGGTACGTGCATTTTTATAGCTCTTTGGACATAGTTCCAAATTACTCTCCAGAATTCTTGGATCAGCTCACAGCTACAACAGCAATGAGTTCATGTTCCAACTTTCCCACATCCTCTCTAACATTTATCATTTTCCTGTTTTGTCATGTTAGTTAATCTGATAGGTGTGATGCTTTACCTCAGAGTGGTTTTGATCTGCATCTCTCTAATCAATACTGATTTAGAACATTTTTTCATATGACTATAGATAGCTTTAATTTCTTACTCCAAAAACTGCCTCTTCCTATCTTTTTAACATTTGTCAATTAGGAAATGACTTTTATTCTTCAAACTTTGACTCACTGCTCTATATATTCTCTCTCCAATATATTATCATAGACATTGGTTGTAAAAAAATCTTTCCCAGATTTCTGCTTCTCTCCTAATCTTGGTTGTATTGACTGCTTGTACAATACCTGTTCAATTTAATGTAATCAAAATTATCCATTTTGAATTTCATAATGTTCTCTATCTCATTTGGTCAAAAGTTCATCCATTCTTCATAAATGTGACAGAGGGGGCGGCCAGGTAGCACAGCAAGTAAGAGCAATGGCCCCAGTGTCGGGATGACCTGGGGGATCGAATCCGGGTTCAGACACTTAGCACCCACCCAGAAATACCTGGCCATGTAACCTTGAGCAAGTTACTTAACCCCAATTGCTTTAATATATATATATATATATATGTGACAGAGGAACTATTCCTTGCTTGCTAATTTGTTCATAGTATGAACCTTTATTCTTAGATGATATACACATTTTTTTCTTTACTCTGGTATATGGTGTCAGACATTGGTCTATGCCCAGTTTCTGCTGTAAGATTTTCCAGTTTTCTCAGCCATTTTTGTCACACAGTGAGTTCTTATCCCAGAAGTTGGGGTATTTGGGTTTATAAAACAATAGATTGCTATAATCATTGACTACTTTGTCTTTCATACCTAACCTGTTCTGCTGATCAACCTCTCATTTCTTAGTCAGTACTAAGTGGTTTTGATGATTGCTGCATTGTAATACTATTAAAGATCTGGTATGGCTAGGTCACTTATCCTAGCATTTCTTTTCATTGATTCTCTTGATAATCTGGACTTTTTGTTCTTCCAGATGAATTGTGACAATTTTCTAGATCTACAAAAAACTTTTTTGGTAATTTATTTGGTATGGCACTAAATATGTAATTTAATTTAGGTAGAATTGGCATTTTTATTAAATAGCTCAACCTACCCACAACAACTCATGTTTTTCCAATCATTTAGATATAACTTTATCTTTGTGAAAAGTGTTATATAATTTTTTTCATATAGACCCTGGGCTTCTTTTGATAGGTAGACTCCCAAATATTTTATGTCTATAGTGACTTTAAAGGGAATTTTTCTATCTCTTACTGTTGGGCTTCATTAGCAATATATAGAAATACTGATAGGTAACAAATTTAAAAAAATTGATCTCTAAAGTAAGTGTAATGTATTATATGTTAAATAACTATGGATTATTTTATGTCAGTTTATTTTATATTTATGTGGGTTTATTTTATATCCTGCAACTTTGCTAAAGTTGTTTATTATTTCAAGTAGTTTAATTGTTTCTCTAAGTATATCGCCATATCATCTGCAAAGAGTGATAATTTAGTTTCTTCTTTGCCTGTTCTAATTCCTTCAATTTGTTTTTCTTCTCTTATTGCTAAAGCTAACATTTCCACTACCACCTTGAACAACTGTGGTGATAATGGACAACCTTGCTTCACCTCCGATCTTGTTGGAAATGCATCTTACTTATCCCTATTACATATAATTCTTCCTGATGGTTTTAGGTAGATGATGCTTATCATTTTAAGGAAGGCTCCATTTATTCCTATGCTCTACAGGGTTTTCAATAGAAATGGTGTTGCATTTTGTCAAAAGCTTTTTCTGCATCTGTTGAGATAATCATAGGTTTTCTGTTAGTTTTGTTGTTAATGTGATCAATTATGTTGATAGTTTTCCTAATATAGAAGCAGCTTTGCATTCCTGGAATAAATTTACCTTATCAAAATGTATTATTCTCACAATAAGTTGCAGTAATCTTTTTGCTAATATTTTAATTAAAATGTTTGCATCTGTATTCATTAGGGAAATTGATCTATAATTTTCTTTCTTTGTTTTGCCTCTTCCTGGTTGAGGTATCAATATCAAATTTGTATCAGAAAAAGAATCTGATAGGACTCCTTCTTTGCTGTTTTTCCCAAATAGTCTACATAGTATTGGAATTAATTATTCTTTAAATGTTTGATAGAATTCTCTTGTAAATCCATATGACCCTGGAGATTTTTTCATAGGGAGTTCATTGATGGTTTGTTCTTTTTCTGAAATGGGGCTATTTAGGTATTTCACTTTCTTTCCTCTTAATATGGGTAATTTATATTTTTATAAGTATTCATCCATTTCCCTAAGATTGACAAATTTATGGGCATACAGTTGGGCCAAAGAATTACTAATTTTAATTTTAATTTCCTCTTCATTGAAGGCAAATTCATCCTTTTCATTTTTGATACTGGTAATTTGGTTTTCTTTCTTTTTTGGGGAGATCAAATTGACCAAAGTTTTATCAATTTTATTGTTTTTTTTCATAAATCTAGTTCTGTTTTTTTTATTTCAATAATTTTTTTAATTTCAATTTTATTAGTCTCTCTTTTATTTTCAGTATTTCTAATTTGGTATTTAATTGGGGAGTTTCCATTTGTTCTTTTTCTAGCTTTTTTAGTTGCATTCCCAATTTATTGATTTCCTCTTTTATTTATTTTATTCATGTGAGCATTCAGAGATATAAAATTTTAAGTAAGAACTGCTTTCACTATATCCCATAACTTTTGGTATGTTTTCTCATTATTGTCTTTCTTTTGAATGAAGTTACTGATTGTTTGTTTTGTTGTTTGACCCACTCATTCTTTCAGATTATATTATTTGGTTTCCAATTAATCTTTAGTCTATCTTTACATGGCACTTTATTGCATATAATTTCTATTGCATCATGATCTGAAATGGATTAATTTCAAATTTCTGCCTTTCTGCACTGGATTGTGAGACTTTTAGGTCCCATGATACATGGTCAATTTTTGTGTATGTGTTGTACTGCTGAGAAAAAGGTATATTCCCTTCTACCCCCACTCAATTTTCTCCAGAGGTCTATTATATCTAACTTTCTAAAATTCTACTCACATCCTTAACTTATTTCTTGTTGTTTTGAGGTTACATTTATCAAGTTCCAAGAGGCTGAGGTTGGGGTTGAATTTGGATGCTACACAGCTTAGTGCATATATGTTTACTAATGATACTACTTAATTGTCTGTGGTGCCTTTCAGCAGGATATAGTTTCCATATCTCTTTTGATTAGATCTATTTTTGCCTTTACTTTGTCTGAGAAGGCACACTTGGGGTCCTGGTGTTGGTGCTTGCTGGTTCCTCCACCCTGGGTCTCAAGATCTCCCACTGGTCTGCTGAGGTAGGGTTTTCTAGGATGGCTCCCATCCTGCACTGGTCCCTTTCATATACAGCAAGAAGGACCAATCCCATCCATCTCCCTAGTCTCCTGAGTTCAGAAGGTTCTCATGGAGCTTATGGAAGAAGAGGAGACCACCCAGGAGGAGCAGGTAAAAACATTTGGATAAAAAGATTTGTAGTATTCATTCATTTATCAGTTATTGATGATGACCATACAAATAATTTTATTTTCAAAGTTGATTAAGCATATAGTCATTAAAGCATGACAATTAATTATTGTGTTCATACAGTGAGCCCAATTGATCTGGAGATGAAACCGGGTGTGCTGGAGGGAGTGAACATCTTCCCTCCATGCACAAAATATAGTTAAATAATAGAAATACAGCAGTAAACTAAACAATAAATCAACATTAATCATAAAATTCTCATACTGTTAAAATGTATTATTTCAGTTTTCATACTCTGATACCACTTCTGTAGGTTCCACTAATAGAGGATTTTTTCCCAGGGAAATACTCTCTGTGTTTTTCAAGGTTAACAGTTGGGGGGGGGAATTGGGAGAATTTAAGGTTTCTTCCACCATCTTGGCAATTGGAAGTTGTGAACTGTGAATTGTGGAAGTATGGGAATTTCAAACCATTAGTCTTTGGGCTGATGTCCCCAGGGGTAATTGCTGTTGCTGTCTCAATCCCTGAGTGGTTTTTTTCTCTCACTCAGCTCAGACAGACCCCTGACCTGCACTGAGAGGTTTGCCAATTGCCACTGCCATGAGTGATTCAGTTCACCAGGGCCCACTCCCATTCTGCTATAGTCTGATCTGTGCTGGTACAACCCACACACTCTGCCGCTACCTAATTCTCGTGCACCATATCCTTTCTGTCAAACTTCCAGGTTGTCCTGGGTTGGAAATATGCCACACTTTGTCTCCTAGCGGATTCTGCCAATGTAAAATTTATTCACATTCACTCTTTAGAGATACCTGAAGGAATTTGTGGAAGATCTCTGGTGAATCCTGCTTTCACTCTGCTATCTTGGCTCTGCCCTTAGTGGCAGTCTTTCATCATATGAGCTATATTTTGTTACAATCAGAAGTGGCTAATCTGCATTGCCTAGAATTAATGTAAATGTAATGTCAGAAATGTTATTTATACAATATATATGCTATGATAATACATATCAAGAACCTAAGATTTGCCTCCATGGTAATGCTTCTTATGTATCTAAATTGCTTTCTGTATATAAAGTTTAATCTTAAGGAGTTCTCTGAGGTTCAGAAAGGCTACATTATTTGACCACAGTCACACAGATCATCAGTATCTAGATTTAGGACTTGCAACTATATATTTCTAGCTTTTATATCATCTATGCCACATGGCGTCTCCAAATTATGAAATACTTTGCAAAAAATGACCATGGAATTAACAAGTCTAGGATGCTCAAATAATTGAGATAAATGAAGAAATTAAAACCATAAAGAAATATTCAGGTGACAATATGAAAGAAAGGGAAAATGGCAAAAAGTAAGTGAAACAGAAATCTACTGGTAGATAATGTAGCAAGGCAAATATCCTCGAGAAAAAGTGAGACTAGGTTTTCATTTGCCTTGTGTCTGACCCGACCTTCTTTTTACCAACCAGGTTAGAAAACTGATAATCTTAAATTGGACTAAAATGCTGAATATTTAAATAATCAAAATGAATGGTCCAGCCATGACAAAGAGATGCCTACCCTCAAGGTTAGAAAGCTTTAACTTAACCTAGTTTTGAGTAGGTTTCTTTTTTTTATTGATAGATCCTATTACTACCTTTTAACCAACTTCCCCGCCATGGATCTTCCCTCCTTCTTATCCCTTCCTATTCCCTACCTCCCACTTTTAGCACTTTCCCTGCTGTGCTTGAGAATATACCATTACATATTCATACACATAATACACACGTACATTGGAATGGAATGTATCAGCTCAAAAATGCTCAAATAGATAGATGCATATGTGTGTATGAGTCTTAATAGCTATCAACACTTTTGAGTACAGATACATTTTAAGCAATCTACATTAAATTTTGGTCATTACTGAATATTTGCTTTTGGTAAAATCTTAGGTATTCTGTACCTTTATAGTTAATAAATAACAACATTATTTTATTTTATAGTTATTTTATAACTATAATATTGTAATTTATTTAGCTATTGCTTATATATTCCTTAAAAATGATATGGCTGTGAATACATTGGAAAGCTAAGCCTCCATGTAAATATTCCAAAAATATTTGGAGATTATGGGCTTCTCAGAAACCCGTAAAATTTGGTTGTAGCAGATTGTCATTGCTTTGGACACTGGCCATGTCTCTTCTTCCCACCTGGCATGACTTACCATGCCATTTTCAGGAAACTGACATACTCCTTCCTCAAGTGATCTATTTTAATATTATATGAGAGACAGGAAGCCAACTAGACTTAACTAAGCAAGGATCTTCCTATATATAAACCAGATATTTATTGTCTTGATAGGTTTTCCTGGCATTAAGTTGATTACAACCATGGCATCCCACGTGGTCTAGGAGAAATAGAAAGATAAATAACTTAGCTGAGCGACATGAGCCAAGACTGAGGGAGCTTTCACTGAATAATATATGACTCCTTACTCCTCTTATCATGGCATTCAATACCATAGCACCTGTTTCTCAGATCGATGCCACTGGCAGTAGACTTATTTGCAGGCTTTGCTCTAAACCAGTTTCTTTTCTTTGTGACTGATTCCCTATACTCCTGGCCATCAATTGTTTGTTTTTGCCCCTGTTCCTTTCTTGTCCATGCCTACTTTTTTCTTTAAATTGAACCTGTGATTTTATTGGTACAGATGAAGAAACTCTCTTACCAATAAAAATCATTACTTTTTCCACAATTCGACAGATTTGTCAAACCTGTAGCCTGGGGGACCTCTGGAAGGTCAAACTAGATTAAAATGTAATCATGAAATAAGAAAAATAAATAACTAAAATACAATAAACATCAATAATATTAGTTTTAAAAGTTAAATCAATGTGGGCCCATAATATTCCTTATGTATGGATTAGTGACCACCATTTCTATTTGAATTTGACACCAGTAGTCTGGGGTCTGCAAGCTGAAATGACTCACTCAAGGTCATCGTCATTGTGGGTCAGAAGCTAGGTTTGAGCCTACTTCTTTCTCATATCATACTACTTTATGCTACTTTGTATAAGCCTCTTTTTCGTGAATTAAGTGTACCGTGTAGTGAAAAAGACAATTGCCTTGAGTGTTATTGGTCGATCTGATTCTTTTCTGAGTCATCTTGTATGCCCCATAACTTCCTATGATGACTGCAATAGTGACTAATAATGACGGCTAAAAATAGGTATCAATTAGAAAGATAAAAGAGAAATGATATTTTGTGTTAATAAAAAATTAAATCATATTATTAATGTATTAACATTTTAAAATCTTTGAAATCTATAGTAATAAAGGTAGAAAAGTTCAGAAGAAACCATGAAAAATATAAACAGGGAAATAGAAAATGTTGACTCACATATTTAAGAAAAAAACAGTAATATAGCATTCAGGTCCAAAACAATGGCAAGGATAATCGATAGTTTAGCTATTGGGAGGAAATCCTTCTGTAAAATTCAAGAATCTGGAAAGATGTAAAACTCAGTAGGAAAAGAGGAGAGGATGGAAGAGATAGGAAGGAAGGAACAAGGAAAAGAAAGGGAAGTAGGAGAGGCAATGAGTCTTATTAAAGAAATAGTAGACCCTGAACAGTGAACAGGAAGACTAGCTGAGATAAACCAAGAATTAGATTCAATCATTACATTGTACATGGCCCCCTCCTCCTCTCGACTATGAGGATTAATGAGGACCCTGCCTCATTAATCATTTTCTACAATTTGTTAAGTCCCTATTAACTCTGTTACATTGCTAATTGTTAGGGATCCCCACTACCAGCCCTTGGGAACAGAACTGACTGATCTGTATGATGTAGCTCCAACTGTGTTAAGGGTTTTACAGATGCACATAAGAAGTGGGGAATGTTGTACATGGCTTCATTCTGGTTTCCCTGTTCCCTTCCCCTCCCCCAACCTGCTCTCCTTCACAAACATAAGAAAATTTCCAGGTTTAGCCCCACCTAGGAAAACTCCTGGCCAGCAAAAATCAAAATGTGTACTGACTAATCACTGATTTTAGCCTCTGAAAGTTCCTGCTTATGCAATCCATAACCATTGGCAGAGTGGCTTGCCTTTAAAAGTTGAAACTTTGCCTAGCCTGGCTACTGTTTGATTTGGGAAGGGGCCCCAAGCAGTCACCTGGAGCCAATAAAGAGTCCACTTCTAAATTGTTACTTGGGTCTTGCTTGTTTTGGCTGCAACAATTGTAACTAGTTAATTTTTCCAACTATCCATTCATTTACTCACTGATAAACATTTATTAAACAGCTATTTGATACAACGCCCTGTTCCAGAAGGAAAAGGGTACTTCTAATTACTCTTTATTGAAATAAAGGGCAAAATACTTTAACAGAAAAGTTTAAAAGTTCAGAAAAGGACAGCAACTGGAAGGAGAAGAGAGAAGAAATATAAAAACAGGGGGGGAAAGCTAGAGCAACAAACTACAAAGGGAGATAGAGAGCAAATACAGTATTGGAGATGAGAAGCCATGATAGAAGCTATAGTAAAGATATAGAAATGGTAAAGAATTCCAATGAGAGGCAAAACAGCCTAAAAAAATAGAAAAGGAGGCAATGGTGCTAGGGAAATACCCCAAACACTATTTAAATCTTCATAACTTGTAAGGACAGAAGCATTAAAGACATCAATGATGGGACACCTCTAATCTGATTGAAAGAAGAACTATTTGAATCTGCATTGACTTTAAGGGCATTTAGTGAATGCCATACTGAAGATAAAGCAGTGGAGAATGCGATCTAGCAAGTATAAATATATTCATTGCAGTACAGTGGTAAGTTAATCTATAAAATAAGGAATCAAAGCCAAAATACATAAAAGACAAAAAAAAATAGATTTTAAATCAAAAGACCTGGTTCAAATCCTGATTTATTTACTCATCAAAAATGTAAAATGAGGAAAATAATATTTCCACAATTGACCTCAAAACACTGTTATAAATATCAAGACCACATTAATGCAATGTAATACTCTAATAACTTACATAATAATCAATAAATTAACAAGCATTTATTAAGCCCCTCATATTTTCCAGTTACTCTTTTAGGCACTGACAATACAATGAAAAGAATCAAAAAATTCCTGTCATCAATGAATTTACATTTTCTTGAGAGACAGTATGACCATACAAGTGCAAAATAATATGTATTAATACATACATGTGTATGCATTTATTTATATGCATGTATATACACATACATACATATGTACATATATATTATATATACATAAACTTTGGAGAAGAATGTAGCATCTGAGAGGATCAGTAAATGAGACTTCCTATAAAAGGATTATTATGGAAAGTGAGTTGACCCTTGAAAGAAATGATAAATATGAAGAATTCAGAAACTTAGAAATACTTACATACAGTAATGCAGAGAAAAGAATGTAGAATTTAATGGACCATTTACATGAAGATCATTATAATGTGAAACATAAGACTGAAAGATTACAGAACTCTGATCATTGAAATGACCATTGATTTCCAAGGACTTGATGGTAAAACAAGTTTGTTTTTTACCTCTTTGCAGAGAAATAGAGAAAAATCATTGCAGAATGCTGTTATTTGTCTTTCCTTTGTTCTCAAAGAGGACTGCATGATGCCTTGATTTGCAAGTGAATTGGATTTAAGTAAGGGAGGGCTCCCTGTGCAAAGTCACCAGCCTCACTTTCTTCTCCAGAGCCATTTGGGTTCATCTGGCAAGTTTTAGATCAGAACTGGAGATGGTCCAGGATGTAGTGGGAGACCTTGGCCTCTTTAAGTTGAGTTCTCACTTTCAATAAATGCCCATTTTGTGATTAAGGCTAGGTAAGAAATGAAACAAGGAATGTACCTTTTAACTAATCAAAAGGAAAAACAAAATCAATCTGGGAGGGGAAGACCCATAGGGTTTCTGGCCAAAACATAAACAATTATTATTGACTTTCACTCCAAACCATGGAGGCCAAACAATGACAACTAAATGGGACTTAGGCAGGGAAGCCCTATTTCTGGCCCGTCAGTGAGAACCAGAGTGAATTCAGTTCAAGGCCTGGTCTTTAAGAAAGCCAGAAAGACATCTTTCCAGGTTTCAGTCATCAAAATTTACATCCTTTGGGCCAAACATCTTCAGGTAAGGGTATGGTACCCTATGTGGACTGAGGGGAGGGTAGAGGAAGGGAAGGGAAAAGGGAAATGGGGAAGGGGGAAGGGACAGTGGGAAAGAGGGAAAGGGAAGAAGGAAAGAAGGAGCTATGTTGCCCTATTTTTATTGAGTTTTACCATTTATAGCCATTTTTCTTCTGAGTTTCATGGTGTTTTTCAAATATGATTGAATTGTTTTATGACTGTCGCTATTTGTTATGAGAGAGGGCTCTATTTTCTATTGGGGAACAGGAAGAAGTAATGGGAAGGAGTGAAGGTATAAAAATGGAAAGAGTATCAATAAAGCTCATGAAAAGTGGTGGCGGTGGGGAGAATATTAGTAGTATTTCCTCATGGAACAGTGAAAGGCAGCAAAAGGTAAAATTAGCCAGCAGAAAATTTTGTAGAAGAGCCAGCTAAGCATGATAATTCTAATAGCACCTTAAGAGCAAAATGGAAAGAGAACAAACTGCTTAGAAAATGGAATGATTTGCCAGTATTTCTATAGAAATCTATTCTCATTATCAGTAATTATAATATCCCAGCACTTCATGTAGTATATGAAGAAGTGAAAATTATATCGCATGTAATGAATGAAATGAAATGAAAAAAGCATTTATAAAGCACCTATGTATCAAACACTGCACCATGCTCTATGTAAAAATAGAAAGAGCTAGACCTTCTCTGCTGCCAAGGTGGTACAATAAAGAAATGGTAGCTGTCCTAAGTCCTAAGGATACAGCTATGAAACATAAGGTATGTATCAAGTTAAGTAATTAAATTGAATGGATAAATGAAATGGGAGTGAAGAAGTGTTCTTAGTGAAGAAAGGGGGTCTGTAGTGGAATGGAAATAAGTAATTTGGTAAAATCTAGAGTACTTTAGGAGGCAATGGCAAGGTCTATAAATGGTTCCCAATTTATACATGACTTTAAGATTTTCCAAATTACTTTCAAAATAATCCTGTGAATGAACAATATCAATATTAGTTTCCTCCTTTTTTAAATGAGGAAACTTGGGGTTAAATAAATTCAATGTGCTTGTGTTTGCATAATAATAGCTAAAATACATAGATCGTTAAAGTTTGCTTAATTTATTTTACCATTATACTAATCTTGTGAGATATACACTAAAGCAATTCTCATTTCACAGATGAGGAAACTAAGGGTCAAATGGGTTTCACTGAATTTCTCACCATTGACTAACTATTCCATTTCATAAGTGGGATTTACACCGAAGTCTTCCTCGCTTCCGAGATAACACTCTTTCCACTGTGCACCACAGACCTCTTGGTTCTCCCCCAGGAGCCAAAGAGAAGTTTAAACCCTCCTTCATATGATAGCTTTACACATCTTGTATCCCTCTGAGTCTTCCTCTTCTGCAAGTTAAATATCCCATGCCCTTTAAATTGATCCTCATAAACCATGAACACAAGACCCTCCATGGTCCTAGATGCGCTCTGGAATCTATAGCTTATAAATGCCCTTATTAAACTCTGATACTTGAACTGAAAATAGTAAGTCAGATGAAATTTGACTGAGGCAGAAAATGTCTCTTTTAATGGAGCCCAAGATCTTTAGTAACCACATCATAATGCTGACTGATATGATACCTGAAGTCCTTTGTATCCAAGTATAACATTTTACATTTATCCCTATTGAATTTCATCCTATTAGATTCAGCTCTAACCTCAGATTCTGACTTTGTAGCTCAATGAGTTAGCTGTTCCTTCCAAATTAGTGTCATTTGAAAATTTGATGAGCATGGTATGTATGCCTTTGTCCAAGTCATGTATTAAGAAAAACAAAACAAAAGAGCACAGGGTCAAGCAAAGAACCCTGGAGTACTCCACTGTGGACCTCCTGCAATGCTGACATTTAAACATTAACTATCCTTTGATTCAATTTATCCAATTAGTTTAAAATCCATCTAATGCATGTTATCATCTAAAACATTATCTCTCCATGTCCTCTGTAAAAATACCAAGAGATATTTTATCAAAAGCTTTGCTCAAAATCAGTAATATATCCGCAGAATTGTCCTAATTCACTGGGTAAGGGTCAGGACAAAACAGAAAATGTGTTTCATCTGGGCACAATCTATTTTTGATGAAGTTGCACTGCCTCTATGTAATTATCATTCCCTATGCAGCTCTACACCAAATATTTCTTTAGTACCCATTTTGTAATTTTCCCAGGAGTCAAAGTCAAGCTCACTGGCCTTAAAATGGAAATAGTTTCTAAATTAATTTATGTTATATAATCAAATTATCAAGGCAATCCTTCATACAAGTAATTGATTTTATAACCAAATTTATTGTGAATGAAGGGGATTATATCAGTACATAAATTATATCATAAAAGAATAAGAAACAAAAGTCAATTTAGTCCTAGTTAAGAAACTGAAATATAGATCAGTAGAACTGATGAAAAGAAACAAAGGGTAGGAAGGAATTACTGTGCTTACTTACATAGTACCTACTATGTGCCAAGTATTTGACTTATGGATTTTAAAGATATTATCTCATTGAACCTCACAAAACCCTGCAAAGTATATGCTATTATTTTTCCCCTTTCACTACTGAGGAAACTGAAATTTGCCCAGGGTCTCTCAGCTGATGCATCTGAGGCTAGATCTGAACTTGTATATTCCTGACTCCAGGCCCAGCAATCTATTCACTGCAATACAAATTTAAAAGAAAGAAAACAAATTACTTGAGGACAAACAGTGTTGAATAACTACTACTGAGAAAACTGGAAAGTTTTTTGCTGAAAGTTTTGCTGAAATTAGACTTAGATTAATATGTTACCCCCATTATAAAATAAAAAGAACATTTTTGACATATGAATACAAAAGTCCACAATAGAGGAAGACGAAGGAGTTGAATATGAAGAATAAACAAGAGAGAGAGAGAGAGAGAGAGAGAGAGAGAGAGAGAGAGAGAGAGAGAGGATAAGGGTAAGAAGAGGATGAAATAGATGAATGGGAAGAAGAAGAAGAAGAAGGGGAAGAGGAAAGAGGAGGAGGAGGAGGAAGAGGAGGAGAACAAGGAGAACGAGGAGGAGGAGAAGGAGAAGAAGGAGGAGAAGGGGAAGAAGGAAGAGGAGGGTGAGGAAGAGGAAAAGGAAAGAGAGGAGGAAGGAGAAAGACAATAAATGAGGAGGAAGAGGAAGAAGAAGATCATGAAGAGCCTGAGAGGAAGGGAGGGAATAAATGGCTGTTCTAGCTATGGTTAGGGGTGAAAAAGACATAGGAATGATTTAAAAATACAAAAGAAACCTTTTTCCTAATTATAATTACTTTTTTAAAACTTTTTTTTTCAAGAATAAGGTCAACAAAGACAGAATTAAATGATAAATGGTAGGTTAAGGGTATATTAGAATTAAATTGCTCTGTTAAAAATCTCATTTCCAAAATATATAGGGAATTGTGTATACTTGTATGCATGATACAGATATGCTTATATGATGTATATAGACACATATCTACATGTTTATATAATATATCCCCCAAATCTTACTACAGTATTAACATTTAATATTTTTAAATGCTTTGTTAACTTCTGATTTACATCATTTATTTATGCCAGATTTTGAGTTACAAATTTTGTCCCCGTTTTCCCCCCACCCACCACCCCAAAGCAGCAGTCCCACAGGATATCCCCTACTCTGCTCTCTCCCATAAACCTTTCAACCTTTCCAGTGGATCTCTATGCCCCAGTACCTGTACATCTCATTTACCAGTTACATGTAAAATAGAAATAATAATTAATAATAATAATATATGAATATTTGATTTTAAAACTTTGAATTCCAGATTCATTCCCTTCCTCCTTTGTCAACCACCCTTAGTGTGAAGATGAGCAGTTCAGTATAGGTAGTACATGTGTGGCTAATGCAAAACAGTAACATAGTAGATACATTGTAAAAGACTGACTATATTTCCCTCCCTCCTATCCCACCTTCCACTTGTTCTATTCTCTCCTTTGATCCCGTCCCTTTTCAGAAGTGGGTGCTTCCAACTTCCCTCCCCCCCAGCTTTCCCTCCCTTCCATAATCCCTCCTCTCATCACCTTCCCCCCTCTACCCTACTGGAGGGTGGGATACCCTATTTAGTATGCATTTCATTCCCTCCTCAAGCCAAATTCAATGGGAATCAGGTTGACCCATTCCCTTAGGTTAGGGTTAGGATTATGTATACCTGTAAACATATATACACACATTCGCATATGTATTCATACTCCTATATACACTCATTATATACATACATATAAAATTTCCTTCAACTACTGAGAAAAGTTTCATAAGTTACAATTATTGTTTTTCCATGTAGGAATGTTAATAGTTCAGTGTTGTTAAGTTCCTTATGATTTCTTTTCCCTCTTTACCTTCTCATGCTTCTCTTGCTTCTTGCATCTGAATGTCAAGTTTTCTATTCAACTCTGGTTTTTTCAGCAAGAATGCTTGAAAGTCCTCTATTCCACTGAATGACCATATTTTCCCCTCAAACATGATACTCAGTTTTGCTGGGTAGGTGACTCTTGGTTTTAATCCCAGCTCCTTTGAACTCCGGAATATCATATTCCAAGCCCTTCATTTCCTCAGTGCAGAAGCTGCCAGATCCTGGGTTATCCTGATTGTGTTTCCACAATATTCAAATTGTTTCTTCCTAGATGCTTTTAATATTCTCTCCTTAATATGGGAATTCCAGAACCTGGCTATAATATTCCTAGGAGTTTTCTTTTAGGGATCTTTTTCAGGAGATGATCGGTGGATTCTTTCAACCTCTATTTTGCCCTCTGGTTCTAAAACATCAGAGCAGTTTTCTTCGAGAAGTTCCTGGAGGATGATTTCTAGGTTCTTACTTTGGTCATGGCTTTCAGGTAGTCCAATAATTTTTAAATTATCTTTCTTGGATCTATTTTCTAGGTCAGTGGTTTTTCCCATGAGGTATTTCACATAGCCTTCTATTATTTCATTTGTTTGGATCTGTTTAATAGCATCTTGATTTCTCATAAAGTCATTAGCTTCCATTTGCTCCAGTCTAATTCTGAAGCAATAATTCTCCTCAGTGAGCTTTTGAGATTCTTTTTCCATCTGGAAAATTCGTCTTTTTAAGGCATTCTTCTCCTCTTTGCCTTTTGAGCTTCTTTTGCCATATGAGTTATTCTATTTTTTCAGGTGCTATTTTCCTCAGTCAGGCTGTTGACTCTCATTTCATAATTTTCTTGCATTGTTCTCATTTCTCTTCCCAATTTTTCCTCCACTTCTCTTATCTGCTTCTTAAGGCCCTCTATGGGTTGTAACAAATTTGTATTTTCCTTTGAAGCTTTTGGTGCAGGAGTTCTGACTTCACTGTCTTCCTCCTGTTCCATTCTTTGCTCCTTTTTGTCCCCAAAATAGGAGTCTAATGTTGGAATTTTCTGCCTGCTTTGTTTCCTTTGCCTGGTCATGTTGCCCCTCAGTCACTTGACCCCTGGGCTTTTTCCCTCAGTAGGACTCTCCCACCAGACAGGGGACCTTTCGTCCCAAACGATGGGGTTTTCTCAGATGCCAGAGGTATTAGATGGGTGCCCTCTCTAAAGTCTCCACATGCTCTGAAAAGCTGGACATACAACCCAGGACCTCCATCCTAGACTGCAATCCAGATCCAAGAACGGTAAAGCAAGAGTGATTACCCCTCAGAGTGATGCTTGGTCTCCCTACACTCTGCAGGCCAGGAGCTGAAGATGCCATATGGTGTTGACTGGCTGTGCCAGGCATCTCAGTGGCTTCTCACCCCAGGGGCAAAAGCCAAAGTAATCCTCTTACTGGGTCTCAAAGTCCAGACTTCACTGACCTCTCACTTTGTCCTTCACATCTATATGTTGATAAATCTCGAACTGACCACAGCTGCTGCTGATCTGGAGTCCCTCTGTCTGGTGGCTGGTCAGGCCTGCCCTGGCGCTAAAGCCTTAGCGTAGAATTGGGCTAGGCTCTCAGAGCGCTGCGCTGGCTGATTCCTACAGGCCGACAGGGCTGTCTTCAGTGGGAGGTTAGCTTCTCTGTGTCATTTTGTGGGTTCTGCCGCTCCAAAGTTTGTTTAGAGTCCCCTTTTTACATGGATTGGGGAATGTGGAAGCCGGAGCAGCCGGCAGGTGCTGCTTCTACTCTGCCATCTTGACTCTGCCCCCCAACATTTAATATTTAAAAGGCATTAAAACTTTTTGAAAATTTTGATACTACTAAGACTCACATGTGTTCAAAAATATTTAGTTTCAAAGCAATTATAATCTTTAAACTGTGACACAGATGATTCAAACTAATACAAGTAAGAAGCAAAAAAGAAATTAAAATAATGGTGAGACTTTACCTTGCAAAATTCAAATTGGCAAAAGTGATAAAAAAAAATCAGTAATCGGAGCCACTGCAAGAAGACAGAAACACTAATTCATTGTTGATACTGCTAGGTATTGGTTCAGCTAACTTGAATATCAGTTTGAATTATGCAGACAAAATCACTAAATTATTGATAATCTTTGACCCACTACTGTGCATATATACCAAGGAAGTAAAACAGCAATGTAAAAGGTAAATGGATAGATGTATATGTATGTGCACATATACATATGTGTATGCCTATGTATGTGTATATGAGTATGTTTATACATATGTGTATGTGTATATATGTGTATTGTACATGCGTGTATATGTATATACACCTATATGCATAAACATATGTGTATACAGAAACATAGATAGACAGAAAGACAGACAGATAGAGGTATCTCTATATAGATAGATATGTGTGAACAGCAGAACCCACTGGGAAAAAAAAGTGGGAACTCCAAAATAAAGGAACATAGGGGTAAAATGAGACAAAGGAAGAGAAGATGGAGAATGAGGGACAGGAAGAAAGAGGTGCAGGGGGGGGGAAGGAAAGAAGGAAGACTAAGAAATAGGAAGAGTAAATCTGTGACAAAAAAAAAAATATCCGGTTTAGCACGTGCTAGGTTTTAAGGAGAAAATAAAAGTAAAGTAGATTAGATAATTTTCCAGAGAATGAAAACAAATCTCAAAGTATGGATTTCATCCTCTGACTATATGATTAAAAAGTCATTCTTGATAAAATTCTTTTTTTTATTATGAAGTTCTGTATCTTTCATATTAATTTTCTTAGAAAAATGTAAATGATGCTAAGGAAATATAATATTTGTTACTTTTCCCCCCAAGGAAGCAATTTTTACCTTAACTTATTAGATGATGCCCTCAATTCCCTACACTAGATGTATAAAACTTGCAGTTTCAAAGACTCTTCAAAGTGTCACCACCATAACCAGATTAAAATTTAATTGGGAAGTATTAAAAAATAAATAAAAATTATAGATAATTTTAAGTTTGATTTTTTTTAAGTCTATATGTATCCTTCAGTGCACCATTTCTATTTATGTTTCTTAGCACTACCTTTCACACTCTATATCTACAACTACATATGAAGCCAGAATAAATGAGCCATAAATGATAATTTTGAGTCTTAAATAAAATTCAAATTATCTTCAATATATTCTATTTATAGAAATTTTGAATAACCATAATAATTTTAGAATATTTACAATAAAATTATTATTTATTTATTAGCTTTGATATGTCTTATTGGGTTAATCAATTTCTCCAGAATGTATTATTACACAGCCATACCAGAAAACTAAATATCATATGCTTTTATTTGCCACTACACTTTACTTCTACTTTCTGAAATAAAATTGTAAATTTTCTTCCTTTCACATAAAGGGATGTATATACATGTCACTTAATGGGAAAGATTACATCTATATCTCATCCCACTCTATATCATATATTAGGGTGATGATATATTGAGGGCCAGTTGATTAAAATGTGGTCAACTGATTATTTTTAACAATTAATATTCTAGTGTCATCGATTTATGCATATTAAAATTTTAAACTACAAAGAAAAACTATTATCTTCCAGAAGGTTATATTATATAGGGTGAGGGAAGATAAACTATATAAAGTTTTGTATATTTACACATACACGCATACATACATACATATACACATGCATACACATACATGCAGACATATATACATGCATGCATGATTCCAGAGTGGGGTGTGCTCTGTCCCAAATTTTTGGGGTTTTGAGCAGCTGTCATCAGAGCTACTTCTAGTAATCTGTCTCAAAACTGTGAGAAGGACACCCTCTCCATAAGCCTCACAAGTTTTCTAGAGCATGTATCTTAGTACTGAGGCCATGAAAAGAGGTAGGAATTTGAAAGGCAAAGAGCCAATGCAAAGGCATGGAGATGGGACAATAGAATACAGAGTGCAGGCAGTAATAGGCAAATTTAGTTTCCCTAGTGCTCAAGGCTCTTATTGATTTCTTTCCAACCACTTCAAAACTAAGAGAAAGTCTCAGATAGGTACTCCAATGTTTAGTTAAGATGTCAATGAGAAATACAAATGAAGAGGTACTATAGCCAACTGATAAATATAGATCGGACAAAGGGGGTATACTTTCTTTAGTAGCCACATGGAAAACAGAATAAAGAACAAAAATAGCAAAAGACAGTTTACATATTTCTTTACTTTATAGTTAACCACAACAACAACAACAACAAATAAGCTCAAGTTGTCATCATCATCATTTTCATTTAAACCGTTGTATGTATAGAGAAAAAAAATTAACCGAGGTTTTAGGGGAGATAAGAATTTGTCACTTAAAACCATATTGCTTCACTATTCTTATTAAGTCTAGAAGTGCAGTGGGAATATGGGTTTGTTCAGTTTTTTAAGTAAATTGGGAAAACTCATCAAAGTGAGAGAAGCCTACATTAAGAAGTAATAAAGTGTAGGAGGGACATTGAAGAATTTGCAGGTGTTCACAGAATAAAAACTAATTGAAAATAGCTTAAGTAAAGGTAGTGCTAAGAAACATAAAGAATGAGGCAGGATTCTTTCCTTGTGGTACTCCATGGGGAGCCCTTCTAGATTGATATGAGAGGCAACTCTAGCCTACCATCTTCAATACATTCATCAGTTTTACAAATATTTTTACTTCCCCATAAAATGTGAATACAAATGCTAGAACGTGGCAATTATAGGTTCCTCCTGACTCTTGCAAATTAAAAGTTAGATTTATTTTAAGTTTTAAAATACAGAATATTAAAAATTTAAGCTTTGGCTGCAGGTGGCACCTATTTCCACAGAAATGTAAATGATAAAGAAATCCTTGGCCATGGAAAGGAAATAGCTGCTTGGTGACAGCTTCACAGAATCCCAGGGGAGTCATATGGAATATGTAAATTTACGCAAGCAAGCCAGAATTTTGGAAACCATAAGAATAGAGAGAGAGAGATGAGCCACAAACTATTTTTAAAATTTATTTACATCATTTTTTTTTACTAGTGGCAGTATGACTACCTAATAATCAGTCAAGAAGTATTTATTAAGTTCCTTCTATGGGACAGGCAATGTACTTAGCTACAATGAGCTAAAACGGTGGAGAAAAAGCAGGAACTTGCTTAAGCTCATCCCCAGGTGCCTCTAATACCTGTAAAAAATGTCTCTAAACAAGTTTTAGTGCTACAGACCCCACAAAATGGCAGTGAAATAAATCTCTCAACAAAGCCAGCCTAGCAGACTGACAAGAAGGGTCTTCGTACAAAGCTGGAAGCAGAATGCAGTCCCACGAGGGCCACACAGGCAAAAATCAGGCTGGAGCAGACTTCCAGGGATTGAATCATTGGCAATTTGGACAGTGTCTAGAATTCTCAAACCACAAACATGAAACACAAGTAAAAGGTCAGTGGGCAAATTCTGTTGGACCTGGGTAAGAGAAGAGTCCAGTGTGCCCACTGCCCCAGGGCAGAAGATGTTGACTGGCTGCAGTGGCAGCAGCAGCAGCAACAGCAGCACTGGCAGCTGCTTCTAGAGCTCCAGGCACATAGGTGGTGGGGGATCAAGTGAATGATTAGAGGACAATTGGAGCAATTTCTTTGCTGGTGCTGAGGCAGGATTCTTTTCCTTTACTCTGCTTGGATCTGAGTCACAGTCTTTAGTGGCAGTCCGGGGGTGAGGAGCACTAGCATGGCAGAGCTTGTGGCAACTGTGGAAAGGGAGTCCTCCTCAGAGTTCTGAGGCAGGTACCTAGAAGAACCTCTGAAAACAGCTGTGCAGAATCCCAGAAATTTGGGACAAAGCACTCCATTCCAGAAGCAGAGTTCTACCATGGCAAAGAGCTCAAAAGTCAAGTAATTGGCTGGAGAAATCATTAAACAGAGGAAAAGAAATCAAACTATAGAATCTTTCTTTGGTGACAAAGTTCGAAACATAGAACCAGAAGAAGGAAACAAAGACAAAATTCCTGCAACAAAAACCTCCAAGAAAGTATAAATTGGTGACAGGCCATGGAGGAACTCAAAAAGGATTTTGAAAATCAAATCAGAGAAACAGAGAAAAAATTGGGAAGAGAAACTAGAGTGATCCAAGAAAATCATGAAAAATGAGTGAAAAGCATGCTAAAGGAGACTCCCCCCCCCAAACACTGAAGCAAATAACACCTTAAAAACTAGACTAAATTAAATGGCAAAAGAGGTCCAAAAAGTCAATGAGACAAAGAATGCCTTAAAAAGCAGAACTGGCCATACAGAAAAGGAAGTTCAAGAGCTCACTGAAGAAAATAATTCCTTCACAAATAGAATGGAGCAAATGAAAGCTAATGACTTTATAAGAAATCAAAATACTATAAAACAGATCCCAAAGAATGAAAAAATAGCAGACAATGTGAAATAGCTCAGTGGAAAAATCATTGACCAGGAAAATAGATCTAGGAGAGATCATTTAAAAATTATTGGTCTACCTGAAAGCCATGATCAACAAAATAGCCTAGAGATCATCTTTTAAGAAATTATCAAGAAAAACTTCCCTGATATTCTAAAACCAGAGGGTAAAATAGAAATTGAAAGAATTCACCCATCATCTCTTGAAAAAGATCCCCAAAAGATCGTAGCAACATCATAGCCAAATTCCAAAGTTCCCAGGTCAAGAAGAAAATATTACAAGCATTCAGGAAGAAACAATTTGAGTATTGTGGCAATACAAATAGGATAACACAAGATCTAGCTGCTTCTCCATAAAGGAATAGAAGGGCTTGGAATATTATATTCCAGAGTTCAAAGGAGCTAGAATTAAAACCAAAAATCACCTACTGAGCAAAACTGAGTGTAACACTTCAGGGAAATATATGTGTATTCAATGAAATAGGGGACTTTCAAGCTTTCTTGATGAAAAGACCATAGCCAAACAGACAATTTGACTTTATTCAAATACAAGAAGCATGAAAAGATAAACAAGAAAAAGAAATCATAAGGAACTTAGTAGAGTTGAAATGTTTATATTCCTACATGGAAAGGTGATATTTGTAAATCATGAGACTTTTCTCAGTATTAGGATAGGTAAATGGAATATATATATATATATGAGTCTATCTTATTGTCATTAGGTTCAGCTTAAGCAGGGAATAACATACACACTCAATTGGGTATCTTACCCTACAGGAATGTAAGGGGGTAGGGGATAAGAGTGGGGAATGATAGAAGGGAGGACAAATTGAGGGTGGGGGTAGTCAGAAGGAAACACTTTTGAAAAAGGACAGGGTCTAAGGAGAAAATAGAATAAATGTGGGACAGGATAGGATGGAGGGAAATATAGTTAGTCTTTCACAACATGACTATTATGGAAATGTTTTACACAATCATACATGTATAACCTATATTGAATTGCTTTTCTTCTTAGTGGGGGTTGGTGAGGAGGGAAGAATGGAGAGAAATAGGAACTCAAAGTTTTAAAAACAAATGTTTAAAAAAACACATGTTTTTACATGTAACCGGGAAATAATATATACAGGTTATGGGATTTAGAAATCCATCTCACCTTACATGAAAATAAGAGGGAAGAGGTTAAAATGGGGATGGGGGAGATATCAGAGAAGGTAGATTGGGAGAAGGGGTAATCACATGCTTGCAATCTTGAGGCAGAGATGGGAAGAAAATCTGTAACTCAAAATCTTGTGGAAATGAATGTTGAAAACTAAAAATACATATATATATGCATAGATACTGAATATATATATATAATATATATATATGTATATATATATAGTTCACTTAAAAAAAAACAAAAATGTGCACCCTGACCTCCAGTAGTTAATATTCAAGTGGAAGAGATAACTTTCAAATAACTATGTATATATGCGCACAAAATAACTATCTATAAAGATATTTAAAATAGAGATATGATAGAAGACATTTTCAGAAAGAAGGCAGTAGAAAGCAGGGAAGAAATGGTGAAAGCTCCTTTAAAGACAGGATTTGAGTCAAATCTTAAAGGAAGACAGAATACAAAAGGCAGAGGTGAGGAGAAATAGAATTCCAGGGATGGGTGACAGTCAGTAAAAAGGAAGGGATTTGCCCCGGAGTCAGGAAGAAGTGAGTTCAAATCCAACCACAGACACCTGAAACAATTACTATCCATGTGAGTTTGGACACATCAGTTAATCCCAATTGCTTCCAAAAAAGCAAAAACAAAACAAAATAAAAAAAAGGAGTCTCTATCCAGCAATTTTGAAATTAACTCCTTAAATCAAATGGGACTTCTAAAGTTTTAGGTCACTAATTTGGAATATTTCCTAATCTGTTTTTAATTTGTACTCAAGAATAAATGCCCATAACAGTCCATGAATGATAATGTATCAAGTAAACATTTTAATTTCATGCCTTCATCTAAAGAGAAATAATAATTAATAATAATAATAATTATATAGGTAATTCCCAACTGACAAGACTCCAGCTGAAAAATACAACCCAAGTATGCTAAAAATAATGGCATTTTCTATTCCCAACCACAAGCTGCTACATAACATTCTTTTGGAAAAACAAACAAGAAGGCAAAAAATGTGTAGACTGAAGTAAAAGAAAGGGAAAAAATTGAAAAAAAGCATCATCAAGTTAAAAGATATATTGCTGGAAGCAGAAGTCCAATCAATGAACTTCCTTTCTTCCCTCATTCTCTTTCTTTTCTTCTTTGCTTCCCTTTTCTCTTCATCTCTCTTATTACATACATATATATATATATATAGACATATACATACATGTGTATATGTAATACATTTCTGTATATATTATACATGAACCTGCATGTATCTATCCATGTGTATCATATCCACATGCATGTGTATATGTGCATGCAGATATACAAATCATAATGTCCTATCTAAATACATGTAACATAAATATATCATAGATGCATAATTACATTATAATATTTCTTTTTTTCAGCTGCCTGATATTCTTTCAATTAAACATGTATGTTAGAGTAACACATTATTCTTTAAAACCTCTGTAATGGTTATGGTGCTGTCAAGTCATTACAATCAATTAAAGTAGTCTAACTAAATACCTTTCACCTTAAACTGTCACATATAGGAAAAAAAAAGAATTTTAAATGAGAATTGGCATTAATAGTGAGGGAACCAGTGGTATTCTAGTAAAAATTAATAGCCCATCTTCTAGAATTAAAAAAAAAATGAGACCACAAGTTTAACTTTAACTTTCATTTATATTTTCTCCTTCATTTTCTTAAGTCTAGACAAAATAATATGGCAAATCTTGATTATACTTAACCTAAATGCTTTTTTTGGACAGAAAAAAAATCACATTTTAGAAAGGAAAGGGCTTTTCCCACACACCTTATTTTGAAATTCAAAAACTTGAGTCTATTATGATCTTAAGCATATCATTTTTATAATTTCCATGAGAAATAACCCACATATAAAAATTATAATATAAATAATAACTAAAACAGTTCATTTATCCAAGCACTAAACAGTGAAATAAACATTAGGAACCATTTGTCTTACCGTGGCATAAGTTGACTTGTTTCAGTGACAGTCCCAAATTATGTGTAGGATCCAAGTAAGGCAATTATAAATCTTGAAGCCATCTCTAAAGGATTTTCTAAATAAAAGAAAAGAAACAAAATCTTAGCCCTTTAAAATTGTGATTATTTCAAATTTCCTATGTCATATCTCATCTGACTCTATTTTCCCCTAATTATTGTAACAAATGCAAGTAGATCTTGCTTAAACATTAAATAACCCACATGACTATTGGAAAGAATATGGATTCAGAAGAATCAGGTCTTATTGTTTCTAACATTTATTAGTCATGTTGCCATGGGAAAAACACCACAAAGATAGAACTATGAAAGTTTACATCCATGCCCAGTCCTCTAGG
>NW_027185653.1:7886728-7913589 GCF_028583685.1 Petaurus breviceps papuanus
TGATGATGATATATACACGCTCAAGCACAACTATGACTGAGCAGAACTGGGAGGAAGCATGGCTGTGGCACCAGCACTTTGTCTGCCTGTGTTGATGTTACTTTCTCAGACCTGTCTGCTGATAGAGGATGTTGCTGCTGTTACAGAAGTCCTGGGATGTAGAGAACTTTCAGGGGTTCCCCGGCCCTGCTAACTGAATGTTCCCCTTTCCTATACAATTATCTGCAAGGTTATAGGGCAGATAAGCAGGAGGATGTGTAATCTTGTTTGGATGTGGAGAAATTTTGGAGTCCCCTGGCCCCATAAAGGAATGTTCCCATCCCCTATACAACTATCTGCAAGGTTGCAGGGCAGATAAGCAGGAGGTCATGTAATGTTTTTTGTTTATGCCTCAGGACATGGTCCTATGATATTGCCCTAATAAATAACTAACCTTAAGGAAGGGTAAATAGTAAAGAAGATCAAGGGAGTGTCCTTGTACATTGTCTGCATTCTTTTGGGTTAGTTAGACCTTCTTCTGGGGGACTTATAAACTCTGTGATCTCCTTGTATCCTTGGCTCTGTAAGAAATAGTCCTGTAATAAATGGACTATTTATTACACCACCATCTCGTTATCCTCACAACTTGCTAGCCCACCAACTGTGCTGGCCCCAGTAAGTAGCACCCAAATTGGGGCATGAGGACTGCTGTTGAGTCTCTAGCAATGGGCCCTCAGTATTTGCTGGCAGGAAGCAAGCCCACATAAAATCCGAGGGACAACAGATTTATTTCAAAATAAAGGGAACGATCCAAGAATGGTGTTTGTCGACACGCTCAATTTTCATTTTTCATAATCAGGGCTCACAGAGATGTAGTATGGGAGGAAGCTTAGTGAAGGGCTTAAAAGATGAAGTAAAAGATCTGAGAATATTACCACTTAGTGTGTGTAAGAAAGGGATTTCAGTTAAGAAACAGATTCTAGGGGAGGCTAGGTAGTGCAGTGGATAGAACACCAGCCCTGGAGTCAAGAGGACCTGAGTTCAAATCTGGCCTCAGACACTTAACACAAAAACTAGCCATGTGACTTTGGTCAAGTTACTTAACCCCAATTGCCCTCCAAAAAAGGTAAAAAAAAAAAAACAGATTCTGAATTTTTTTTTTTAAATAGTCTATCAGGCAGCCTCATGGTTCCCTAGTGGCTCTGAGACCAGAGGACCTGAGTGGGTCATAATTTAGTTAATTACTTTAAGGAGAATGGACAGGAGAGTGATTGGTTCCATATTTGCAATTTATGATGTCATTAAAGTATGCCTAGTAGACAAAACAGGTCTTAAAGAAATATTGACTGTCATGGATGATAGTGAAGGCAGTGATTAGGAAAAGACCTCACCTCCTGAATTTATCGGAGAAAGACCCCTATAAAATATCAAACCTCTTAATCTCAGTCCATTTCCATCCAGTCCCACATGGGGAAAAGAAAATCTGGGAAGCCTAATTTCAGTTCCCCTGTAGTTTCAGAATTATATACACATTTTCAAAAACTTATTAAAGAGGAGGTTCAAAAAATGGAAATTAGTGGAGTCCTATCAAATTAAAATGAAAAGATATCGCTGCAGCTGGTTATTCATGCAGTAAATAATAAATTATTATTTTCTATATCACACTAAATTTTAAATTTATTCTATTAAACATTTCCTATATGAATTTTAATCTAGGCTAAACCACACTCTGATCTTAAGCAATGTCATCAGTTTTGTTTTGTTTTGCTTTTGTTTTCTCTTAAATATGAGAGTTAATTTCTCCAGTCCCTCAAGAAAGTCATTTCTGCTTTCAAAGCATTAAGGTTAATAGTCTCCATGTGACAATTATTTGCCTGGTAAAAATACATTAAAAAGATTATTAAGGGAAAGGGAAAAGAACCTATATGTTCCAAAATGTTTATAGCCGCTCACTTTGTGGTGGTAAAGAACTTGAAATTGCAGAGATGCCTATCAATTTGAGAATGACTGAACAAGTTGTGGTATATGATTGTGATGTAATACTACTGTGCTATAATAAATTATTAACTCGATGATTTTGGAAAAAAACATAGAAACCTCAAATGAAATAGTGAAGAGCAAAGTGAGTGGACCAAAGATAAAACTGTATAGAGTAATAGCAACATTGTTTTAAGAATGACTTTGAGTGAATAAGTTATTTTGACTATTAAAAATACCCAAATTAATTATAAAAGACATGTGAGGAAAAACATTATCTTCATCCATGAAAAGAATTAAATGATGTATAGACAATTTACATAAACACATATCTATGCATATATGGAAACATACATGCATACACATATACACATACATATATACATACATGTATATATATACTCAGATATATGTATATTTATGGGTATATATAATACCCATAAATACACACAACTATTTGTGCCTAATGGTAGCCATCCCTAGAATGGGAAGGACGAAAGAAAAAAAAAGGAATTTACATGAGAATTTTGCTGTATATTGGATTAGGAAGTTGTGAATAGTATCTTTACATTACATGTGCAATCACTTTTTTTTCCATGTTAATGAAAGGCTTGTTTTATTGCATATATTTTTAAAAGATAAATTAAAATCTCAAAAAGAATACTCCTAGAAGTATTATAGCCAGATTCTGGAATTCTGAGATCAAGGAGAAAATATTACAAGCAGCCAGGAAGAAACAATATGAATATCATGGAAACACAATCAGGATAACACAGGATCTGGCAGCTTCTGCACTGAGGGATTGAAGGACTTGGAATATGATAAAGCTAGGATTAAAACCAAGAACCACCTACTCAGCAAAACTGAGTATCATGTTTCAGGGGAAAATATGGTAATTCAGTGGAATAGAGGAGTTTCAAGCATTCTTGATGAGAAAAACAGAGTTGAATAGAAAATTTGACATTCAGATACAAGAAGCAAGAGAAGCATGAGGAGGCAAACAGGGAAAAGAAATCACAAGGAACTTTTCAAAGTTGAACTGCTTACATCCCCACAAGGAAAAATGGTAATTGTAACTTATGAAACTTTTCTCAATATGACAATAGTTGAAGGGAATAGAAATGTGTACACACACACACACACACACACACACATATATATGTCTATATAGGAGTGTATGTGGGTATATGAATACATATGTGAATGTGTGTATATATGTGTACAGGTATACATGGATATAAGGGACAGGACCAATTGAATAGGAAGTGATGATACATAAAAGATGAAATTAAGAGGTGAGAGAAGAATATAATGTGAGGAGATGGGGATAGACAGAATGGGGTAACTATCTCATATAGAAGTGGCAAGGGAAAATGGTTATAATGGAGGGGAACTACAGGAAGGCAAAAGGGAATGAGTCAAATTTATTCTCATTGAATTTGTATCAGGGAGGGAATAACCAAACATGAAATAGGGTATCTCACCCTACAGGAGAGCAGGGGGGAAGGGAATAGAGGGGGGATGATGGAAGGGAGGGCAAGCTGAGGGGAAGGGAATATGGAAGCTCCCACTTTTGAAAAGGGACGGATCAAAGTAGAGAATAGAACAACAGGGAGGTGGTATAGGAGAGAGGGAAACATAGTCAATCTTTTACAATATATCCAGTATGGAAATGTTTTGCATATCTACACATGTACAATCTATACTGAATTTCTTATCTTCCCAGTAAGGTTGGATGACAAGGGAGGAAGTGAATTAATCTGAACTTCAAAGTTTTTAAATCAAATGTTTAATATATGTATACATATATATGTACATATATAATTAATATTATTTTACATGTAACTGGGAAATAAAATATACAGGCACTGGGGCATAGAGATCGACTGTGACCTACTGGAAAGTCAGATGGGTGTAATAGTAATGGAATTTAATGATCCTCCTGTATTGGCTTGGTTTTTGGATTGATTGTGTTAAAACCCAGAGCTTGTGAATCCCACTTGTGGGATGGACTTCTTGATGTGAAAAGAGAGTGCTGAACTGGGAGGAGCTGGTGACACAAATTTAGAGAGACACAAGAAAAGAGAGAGGCAGAAGAACTTTTTGGAAGCAGCATCTTGGAGGCAGAGAGAGATGGAGAGGATTGCTGAGGGCCAGTTTGAATTGCTCAGGATTTTTGAGAGCTGCCACCCAGAGCTGCCAAGGACTGAGGAGACATGGCTGTTATGATGGTACCTTGTCTGTTTTGATGTTGTTTTGCCAGATTTGTCCACTGGTGAAAGACAGTCCTGTTGTAACAGAGGTTCTGGAGCCTTGCTGTTGGTTCAGAGCTCCTGAGATTGTTCTGCAGACAGAGAGTGATTACTGTCCACTGGTGAAGGACAGTGCTGTTGTTGCAGAGGTCCTAGAACCTTGCTGTTGGTTCAGAAGCCCTGAAGAAGGAATTTCTTGCTGTATGTTTACAGAAATCCTGGAAGAGGGTGTTGCTAATGTTTTCAGGGGTCCTAGGACTGTTCTGCAGACAGAGAATGAATTAATGAAGACACTGGCAATGTATGTTGTGGCCTTGCTAAGCTTTGTCTCCCCAGGAACAAAGATTGCTGAGAACTAAGGTCAAGATGAAGAAAAGACCTCTCTTGGGTATTAAATGCTGTGCTTAAGCTTGTTATAACTCTGGGGTAGATTCAATTGTGATCCAAGGGTGGGGAACTTTTGACTGTTTTGTGCTCTGTGATTGAACAAATGTATGTACTTTGCTTATGATTGGAAACTAATCTCCATTTGAGAAGAGGGGCTTTGTGGTTACCTAAATGAATGTACAGCCTAGTGGTGGAGTGATACTTAGAAGAGAGTCTTTGGGATTGACTAAATGAATTATAATATCCAGGGGTTGTGTAGTACTTGGAGATTATTGAATTATACTTGGTGAATGCTGTATTTTGAAGGATGCTATATTTTGATTTTCTCTGTTCTTAATTTTTCATTGAATAAAATGGAGAGCACCTATGCTGTTATTTTGAACCTTGGGAAGTTGCCTTTGCTTGCCATTACAAGGGGAGATAGGGAAGATATGGGAGAGAACAGATTGGAGGAGGGGATATCCAGTGGGAGTGCTATTTTGGGGTGGTGGGTAAGGGGAAAATGGGGAGAAAACTTGCAAATCAAAATCTTGCAGAAATGAATGATGTAAACTAGAAGTTAATAAACATTTGATAAAAAAACAAAAAAGATGTTACCGAGAAAAAGACAAGGTCATAGAACTGAAGAATTTTAAAGTTGGAAATGATCTAATCAAATAAATCCATTCTCAGTCAAACAAAAAAAAGATATAAATTAACAATTTCTATTATAACTGTGTATTGCACATATAATATGCATCCATAAAAGTAGGATTACATGTACTTGTAGTACATTATGCAAAATACCACTTTCTGTGAATTTTCTATTCAAGTATTTGTGTTCTGCAAGGCATAAGATTTCATGATTTCTCTCTAAAAGCTCCTTATTTCAGTAGTACTAAAATTCCTGACACTTCAATTCAATAAGCCTTTATTAATTACCTACTATAAGCCAGGCACCATCTGTACAACTATGAACCTACATTTACCCTTGATGGCATGTAATGTTGACAAGTCAGTAATTCCAAAGTCATAGTGCACCTATAACAAGGAAACAATAAAATGTCATGATATAACTCTACAAAAGAGTGGTTATATTTTACATGATGTATTAAAAAATGATCATAGATCACTGAGAATAAACTGACCAAGAGGAGTATATATATATTCTAATACTCTGAAGTGTAAGCTAAAGCAGAATGTGCACTTAAACTAGAATTTATAATCTTAGAATCTCCTTCAGTTACAGTGGAGAGATTAATCAGATCAGTATTAAACATAACACAAAAAATAGAAATGAGCTTTCTGTAATGAAAAGTTTAAAAGACAAAGATATAAACAAGCACATCAGGAAGTAATTCAATTTTGAAATTATAAAAAATTCATACTATGTTGAACAAAGAAATCAATGACAATAATAGAAATTATACGCTATTCTCCAGAGATTTCCTGCTTCCTTTCTTTGGCTTCTCCCTATATAGTGCATCGGCTCCCTGATCAACTTCTCTCTCCAGAAAACTATAATAGTCTAACATCTAGAGAGACTTGAGATTTTTTTTATGATGCAAAATGATCAAAGGACACTCTACAGAAAACTTTAACTACTCATGATTTCCTCCAGAAACAACTATGTTATATTGTTTAATGTTTTAATAATTATATTTGTATAGTAAATTTGGGTCGGAAAATACCATTTTATATGTGTTATCTTAGTTGTTACTTACACAAATTACGACTTTTTGTGGTTATTGTTCAGTCATTTTTCAGATATCTCTTACTGTGACCCCATTTTCCTTTCCTTTTTTTTCTTTACTTATTTTTAGTTTTCAACATTCACTTTCACAATACTTTGAATTTAAAATTTTCTACACTTCCCTTACCTCCTCCCTCACCACAGCAGCATGCAATCTGATACAGGCTCTACATATACATTCATATTAAACATATTATAAATTAGTAATGTTGTAAAGAAGGAATAGAACCATTGGGAGGAAGCACAAAAAAAGAAGAAAAAAAGTGCAAATAGTATGCTTTCATTTGCATTCAATCTCTATAGTTCTTTTTCTGGATATGCATATCATTTTCCATCATGAATCTTTTGGAGTTGTCTTAGATTCTTACACTGCTGAGAAGAGGTAAGTCTATCAAAGCTGTAACACAGTGTTGCTGTTGCTGTGTATAATGATCTCCTGGTTCTGCTCACATCACTCACCATCAGGTCAAATAAGTGTTTTCCGGTTTTTTCTGAAGTCCACCTGCTCATCACTTCTTATGGAACAATAGTATTCATATATCACAGATTGTTCAGCCATTCCCCAATTGATGTGCATCCTTCAATTTCCATTCTTAGACACCACAAAAAGAGCTGCTATAAATATTTTTTTTGTATATATGTGTCCTCTTCCCATTTATATGATTCTTTGGGATACAGACCTAGAAGTGAAATTGCCAGGTCAAAAGATATACACAGTTTTATAACCCTTTGGGGATAATTGCATTCCAGAATGGTTGGATTACTTCACAACTCCAGCAACAATGAATTAATGTTCCAACCTTCCTACATCTCCAATATTTGTAATTTCTCTGTTTTGTTATGTTAATAAATCTGACAGTTGTGACAGAGGACATCAGTGTGGTTTGATTTGCATTTCTATAAGTAGTAGTGATTTAGAGCAATTTTTAACGTAACTATAGATGGCTTTAATTTCTTCATATGAAAACTGTCTATACATAAACTTTGACCATTTATCAGCTTGGGAATGGTTTGTATTATTACACATTCAACTCAGTTCTCTAGATATTTTAGAAATGAGGCCTTTTTCAGAGACACTGGCTGTAAAAGTTGTTTCTCAGCTTTCTGCTTCCCTAATAATCATGTTTACTTTGGCTCTGTGTAGAAACTATTCAATTTAATATGAGCAAAACCATCCATTTTGCATTTCATAATGTTCTCTTTCTCTTATTTGGTCAAAAATTATTCCATTCTTCATAAATCTGACAGGTAAGCTATTCTTTGCTTTCCTAGTTTTGTAATGGCACCAGTCTTTAAATCTAATTTGTATACCTATTTTTACCTTATCTTGATATGTAGTGTAAAATGTTGGTCCTTGTCTAGTAACTCCTATACTATTTTCTAGTTTTCCAGTACTTTTTGTTAAACAATGAGTTCTTAATCCAAAAGCTGGCGCCTTTGAATTTATCAAACTGTAGATTACTACAGTCATTGACTATTTTGTGTTGTATACCTAATGTATACCATTGATCTTCTACTTTATTTCTTAGTCAGTACCAAGTAGATTTGAAGATATGTGCTTTATAATACAGTTTAAGACCTGGGATGATTAGACCACTTTTCCTGGCTTTTCTTTTCAATAATTCCCTTGATACTCTGGACCTTTTCCTCTTTCAAATGAATTTTCCTATTATTATTTTTTTAATTTTATAAAATATTTTTTTGTAGTTTGATTTACATGAAACTGAGTAAGTAAATTAAATTAGGTAAATTTTTTATTTTTATTATGTTAGCTTAACCTTTCCATGAACAACTTATATATTTTTTCCAATTATTTTGATCTGCCTTTATTTGTATGAAAAATATTTAGTAATTGTATTCATATAGGTCCTGGGTTTTTCTTTGTAGGTAGACTACCAAATATTTTATGTTTTCTACAATAACTTGAAATGAAATTTCTCTAACTATTGTTATTGGCCTCTGTTAGTAAAATATAGAAATACTGATGATTTATGTGGCTTTATTTTATATCCTGCAACTTTGCTAAATTGGCTTATCATTTCAGGTAATTTTTAAGTTGATTCTCTAAATTATCCATCATGTCATCTATAAAGAGTGATAGCTTTGTTTCTTCTTTGCTTTTTCTAATTACTTCAATTTCCCTTTCTCTCTCACTGCTAAAGCTACAATATTGAATAACAGTGGTGAGAATGGATATCTTTATTTCACCCCTGTTCCTATGGGAAATGCTTGTCCCCATTACATGTAATTCTTATTGATGGTTTTAGATAGACACTACTTATCATGTTAATGAAGAACACATTTATTACTATGCTCTCCAGGGTTTTTAATAGGAATGGGTATTATATCTTTTCAACATCTTTTTCTACATATATTAAAACAATCATTTGTTTCCTCTTAGTTTTGTTGCTGATATGGTCAATTATGCTGATAGTTTTCCTAACATAACCCAGCCCTGAATTCCTAGAAAAAATCCTACCTGATCATAATGTATTATTCTTATGATGTTACTGTAATCTCTGATAATATTTTATTTAAGATTCTTGCATCTATATTCATTAGGAAGATTGGCCTATAATTTTCTTCCTCTATTTTGACTCTTTGTAAGTTACTAATAAGCACCATATTTGTTTCACAGGAGGAATTTTATAGGACTCCTTCTTTACATGTTTTCCCAAATTTTTTATATAATATTGAAATTAGTTTTTTATTTAAATGTTTGATGAATTCAGTTGCAAATCCATCTGGCTGTGGTGACTTTTTCTTAGGAAGTTCATTGATTTTTTGTTCATTTTCTTTTTTTCTGAAAGGGGGATATTTAAATATTTCATTTCCTCTTCTGTTAATTTGGTCAATTTATATTTTTGTATATATTCCTCTATTACATCGAGACTGTCAAATTTATTGGCATAGAGTTGGGCAATATAGTTCCTAATTATTGTTTTAATTGACTCTTCATTTGTGGTGAATTCATTCTTTTCATTTTTTTACTGGTAATTTGTTTTTCTTCTTTCCTTAAAAAAAATCAAATTAATGAAAGCTTTACCAATGTTATTGTTTTTGTCCCATAAAACCAGTTCTTAGTTTTATTTATAAGTTCAAAAGCTTTCTTAATTTCAATTTTATTAATCTCTCCTTTGGTTTCAGAATTTCTAATTTTTCCTTTGAATGGGGATTTTTAATTTGTTCTTTTTCTAGCTTTTTTAGTTGCATGCCCAATCATTTGGTCTCTTCTTTTTATATTTTATACATGGAAGCATTTAGAGATCTAAAACTACCCTAGGCACCACTTTCACAGTATCCCATAACTTTTGCTATATTGACTCATTATTGTCATTCTCTTGGATGAAATTATTGATTATTTCCATGATTTGTTTTACCTACTCATTCTTTAGGATGAAATTATTTAGTTTCTATTTACTATTTAATCTATCTTTCAAAAAATATATTGGCAAAGATTTTTTTTTTGTGAAATAAGTGAGAATTTGTTTCATTGATTTCCCTGGGAAGGATCAGTGGGTGAAAAAGATACATGTATGTACAGGAGGGTGTATATATGTATAAATATATATGTGAGTATGTGTATATTTTTGTACATGTATTCATAGACAGAGGGCATATGATGAACTGAATATGAAGCAATGATATCTAAAAAATAAAATTAATAGGTGAGAGAGGAATATATTGGAAAAAGGAGAAAGGGAGGCATAGAATAGGGTAAATTATCTCATATAAAAGAGGCAAGAGAAAACTGTTAAAAGGTATTGCATAGGTTGACATAATTTAAGTGGATTGTAACATACTCTGATGAAGGAAAAAGAGTGAATTCAAGTGTCTATTGAGCAATGAATTAGCATTAGAATCTGGTGAAAGTGAGTGTTTAGGTCCCATTAACAAAGAACATTCTCAGAGTTCATATTACAAATTTATTTGAATGATTTCAAATCCAGTGCATCAATATTTGTCCTGTTTTGTGACCATTTTTAAAAAATAATTTCCAATTTATTTATTTTTAGCTGTCAACATTCATTTCTACAAGATTTTGAGTTACAAAATTTCTCCCCTTCTTTCCTCTAACCCCACACCAAGAGAGAAAGCCTATTGAATACCCCTTTCCCCAATCTGTCCTGTCTTATATCTTCTCCCATCCCCCCTAACCTTCTAGTAGGACAAGATGGATTTCTATATTCCAGTGCCTGTATATCTTATTTCTCAGTTGTATGTAAAAACAATTTTTTAACATTTATTAAAATGTTGATTTCCAGATTCATTCCCTTCTTCCCTCCTCACCCACCCCCACTGGAAGCACATGCAATTCAATATAGTTTGTACATATGTAGTTAGACAAAACATTTCCACAGTAGTTATATTGTGAAAGACTATATTTCCCTCCATCCTATCCCACCCTCCACTTATGCTATTTTATCCTTTGACCCTGTCCCTTTTCAAAAGTGTTTGCATCTAACTACCTCCTCCCCCAATCTGCCCTCCTTTCTATCATATCCCCTTCCCTCCTACATTCCGGTAGGGTATGACACCCAGTTGAGTGTGTATGTTATTCTCTCCTTAAGTTAAATTCAATGAGAGTAAGGTTGACCCATTCTCTTTCACCTATCTGCTCTTTCCCTCCATTGTAACACTTTTTAATTTCCTCTTTTATATAAGATAATTTACCCTATTCAATCTCTCCCTTTCTCCTTCTCCCAATATATTCCTCTCCTGCCTTTTAAGTATTTTATTTTAGATATCATTCCTTCATATTCAACACATCCTGTGCTCTCTATGTATATACACTTGCACACACATATACCCCCAATCACTTTTATATTCATACACACATACACTCTCCTATGCATATATATGTATATGTATAAGTATGTATGTGTGTATATGCCCTTCAACTATCCTCATACTTAGAAAAGTTTCATGAGTTACAATTATCATTTTCCATATAAGAATGTAAATTGTTTAATTTTAACAAGTTCTTCATGATTTCTTTTTCCTGTTTACCTTCTCATGCTTCTTTTTCTTCTTTTATCTGAAAGTCAAATTTTCTGTTCAGCTCGGTTTTTTCATCAAAAATGCTTGAAAATCCTCTATTTAATTGATTAACCATGTTTTCCCCTGAAGTATTATACTAAGTTTTGCTGGGGAGGTGATTCTTGATCTTAATACTACCTCCTTGGACCTCTGGAATGTCATATTCCAAGCCCTTCAGTTCCTTAATGTAGAAGGGACTAGATCTTGTGTTATGCTGATTATGTTTCCACAATACTAAAATTCTTTCTTCCTGACTCCTTGCAATATTTTCTCCTTAACCTGGGAACTCTGTAATATGGCTATAATTTTACTACAGGTTTTCTTTTTGGGATCTTTTTCAAGAGGTGATCAGTGAATCAGTGAAACCCTAGACTGTGACCTAGACCCAAGCAGGTCAAAGCAAGAACAATTACCCTCTGAATGGTTGCTTGGTCCCCCTATGATCTGCATGGCAGGAGCTCCAGAGGCATCCACATGGCAGCAGCTGCAGCTGCTGAGCCACCACAATCTTTGTCACCCTGGGTGCAGGGGCCAGATCATGCTCTTCTCTCACCCAGTTCCAACAGGTTTCCCCACTTATCTTTTACTTTCTCTTTGGTGTTTATGGGTTGAGAAGTCGGGGAAACTGCCACAGCTGCTGCTGATTCAATCTCCTGAAGTCTGTTCCTGGCCGGTTTGGCCCATGAGCCTGCCCCAGCACGGCCCACGGGGGACTGTGCATGGCTTCCAGCCTGGTGCAATAGACCTTTCCTGTTGGCCTGTGAGGCTGCCTTCAGTGGGAAATTTGTTTCTCTCTATCATTTTGTGGGTTCTGTAGGTCTAAAATTTGTTTAGAGTCATTTTTTTATGTGTTTGAGGTTGTTGGAGTGGAAGCTGAAGCAAGTTTCTGATTTTACTGCACCACCTTGGCTCTGTCCTTGTGCTCATTATCTTAAATCAAAAAGTATTGGATGGGGGAAATTTCAGGTACTGTGGCAGCAATACTAAAAAAATAAATAGCTAGTGCCATATACAATGGGGAAGGGGTGAAGCAAGGGATTGAGGGTCAAGAGAGGTACTCAATTACCTTAGGCAATTCTTTCTATCTTTTCTGGGCTTCAATTTCTTTATCTTTAAAATGTAGGAGCTTAGCTTGATGAGAAGATCCTTTCCATTCAACAATTCATTTTAATTCAATTCCTAACTTTCAGTCAAGCAATATGTATTTATTAAGCTTCTACTCTGTGCCAAGCACTGTGGTGAATTTTCAGGACACAAATATAAACAATGAAATTATTCCTCTATAGAAGGAGCTTATGTTTTAATGGAGAAGGAAATATGTATATAAGTAAGCATATGAAGAGTACTGCGTGTAAAAGACATGAATATAAGGTGGTTTCTGATGGCATTTGCAATTGGGAAGATCTGGAAAGCCATCAGGTAGAAAGTTGTCTTTAAGTTGCGAAGGAAACAAGGGATTCGATGAAGTGGCGGTGAGGAGGGCATAGGAGTAAAGTCTCTGAAAAGGAGCAAAAACAGAGGTAAAAGATGGAGTGACATTTGTGAGGGGAAAATTGGGTCATTTTAGTTGGACAATAGAGGGTAGGAGGTGGAGTAATGTTGAATAAGGCTGAAAAGATGGGTAGTGGTTAGTTTCTAATGAGTTTATAAGGTAAATGGAAGTGTTTATATTTTATACAAAAGGTATCAGGGAGCTACTTGAGTGAACTGAATAGGGGAATGACATGTAAGTTTTAAGGGACCTTACAGCAGTATGTAGAATGTAGTGAGAAAATTTGAGTCAAGGAGACAAATTCAGAAGCTGTAGAGACAACCTATCAATCACTGACTATTCATTAAGTGCCTACTATGTGTTAGGCAGACAGAGAGATTACACAGTGGATAGAGTGATGGGCCTGGTGTCAGGAAGAACTGAATTCAAATCCAACCTTAGATGAATTATTAACTGTGTGAGCATGGAAAGCCACTTAACCTCTATTCGCCTTAATCCATTCAAAAAGGAATTGGGAAGCTATTCTCAGATTTTTGCCAAGAACACTTCATATATATTAAGACACATGGGATGACAGAGTTGGACATGGCTGAACAACTGAACAGCAATGTGTTTTGCATTATGCTGAGCAATGAGGAAACAAAAAGAGGCAAACGATGGCTTCTACCATCTGGGAGCTTACAATTTAATGACAAAAGGTCGTGAAATCCTCAACTAATCTGGTAACTCTATAAGCAGAGAGATGAGGCCAAATGTAAGAATGTTTTCAGGTAAAAATGACTTGATTTGGCAACTGATTGGATATACAGGGTAAGGGAAAATGAAGAGTATAAGATAATGCTGACATTATGAACCTGGGAATCTGGAAAGGGATGGTGGCATCTGCCACAAAAGTGAAATTTGGAACAGGTAGGATATAATGATGGATCCATTTTACCTCCTCATTACATAATGTATCACTGACTACCCATCATGATATCCCACCTGGACATTTGACCTACTGCCCCTAACATTTAGAAAAGAGGGCATTGCTTTTTCACATTTAATAGCTCCCTACATTGAGTATTTTTTTGCCATAACTACATTCTTTTCACTGAGAGGCAATTTGACAAAAGAAGTCAGATGTCTTGATTGTAATCTGGAAAAACTAGGTTCAAATTCTAGTTCTGACACTTTACCTCAGTTTCATCAACAGCAAAAAGTAATAATGTCTATATTAACTTCTTCAGATATCTTTCTGATCTCCTTTCACTGTCAATTATCACTGCTTCTGCTGAATGTTAAATCTTTCTTTATCCAATGACTATTCCTGTTCTTTACAACATACTTAGCTCACCCCCCCATTCTTTAAGTTTTCCCTTAAAAATATGCTTAACTCTACAATATATTAAAACTATCATCCTGTTTCTCACATCCTAGGTAAAAAAAATCAATGCCACTAGGTTAATGAATAGATAAATTAATCAATTAATTAATGAATGAAAAGTCATTTATTAACTGCTTACTGCCAGCCAAGAGCTGTCTTAAGTCCTGGGGAAACAAATAAAACAAAACAAAACAGAAAACCTCACCTCACATTCGATGAAATTCTATTTTAATAGAGATAAGCAACACATATAGTAGAAGGCTATCTAGGGAGGATAATAATGGTTTAAGAAGTTATAGGTCTGATAAGTTACATCACAAGGGAGCATATGAACAAGTGTAGCATTAATTTGACTGATTGTTCTCTCAGGACTGAAAGCTGGATGTGTTTTGGGGGAGAGGGGACAAAGTACATACTTGACATGAAAGTAGGTGGGGGAAAGCAGAAAAGGTGAAGTACTCCCTGACAGGGTCTCTGGTATGTCCATCAGCATGGTTTTTCAGAGAATGGAAAGAGAATAAAGCATGGCTGGAGCTGGTGTAGATGAAATAGACCACCTGAACCACTCATCCCCAGGGCATGCTTCCCCTTTTTTACCTCCCACTTATTCTAAACCCTTTGCAATTGCCTTTCAATTTCACCACTTCACCCAAATTTCTGCCTTCAGGGACAGCAAAGATATTTTTTAGGACCAAATCCAGTGCTTTTTTATTCCCTCATTTTTCTTGACCACTCAATGGAATCTGAAACTGTTGACAACCCCTTAATATTGAAAAATGTATCCTCTTCTTCAGTTTCCATTACCCTGGTTTATCAAGGAAGGTTTTCTTCCCACCAGACTGACCTATCTTTTTTTTTTTTGGTTAACAAAATCACCACACCCATATTTCCCCTCTGTGTGTGTATGCCCTAGAGGTGGGTCCTGAGCTCTTTTTCCTTAACTGGATACTTTCCATACTGGTAAAAATTTCCATGTGGGGGCGGCTAGGTGACATAGTGAGTAAAGCACCTTCGCCGTACTCGGGAGGACCTGAGTTCGGTTCTGGCCTCAGACACTTAACACACACACACAAACAAACACACACACACACACACACACACACACAAAACTAGCCATGTAACCTTAGGAAAGTTGCTTAACCCCAATTACCCTTCAAAAGGCCAAAAAAAAAATTCCACATGGATTCAACTATCATGGAAGTGTGACTGAAATATGCATCCTACTCTTATGCCTCTCCTGAGTTCCAGTATCTGTAATGCCAAGCAAAGGCAACTTCGCAAGGTTCAAAATACCAGCATAGCTGTTCTCCATTTTATTCAGTGAAAAATTAAGAACAGAGAAAATCAAAATATAGCATCCATCAAAATATAGCATTCACCAAGTATAATTCAATAATCCCCAAGTACTACTCTACCCCTGGACATTATAATTCATTTAGTCAATCCCAAAGACCCTCTTCTAAGTATTATTCCACCGCTAGGCTGTACATCCATTTAGGTAACCACAAAGCCCTTCTTCTCAAATGGAGATTAGTTTACAATCATAAGCAAAGTACATTCATTTGTTCAATCACAGAGAACAAAAACGTCAAAAGTTCCCCACCCTTGGATCACAATTGAATCTACCCCAGAGTTACAACAACCATAAGCACAGCATTTAATACCCAAGAGAGGTCTTTTCTTCATCTTGACCTTAGTTCTCAGCAATCTTTGTTCCTGGGGAGACAAAGCTTAGCAAGGCCACAACATACATTGCCAGTGTCTTCATTAATTCATTCTCTGTCTGCAGAACAGTCCTAGGACCCCTGAAAACATTAGCAACACCCTCTTCCAGGATTTCTGTAAAGATACAACAACAAAATCCTTCTTCAGAGCTTCTGAACCAACAGCAAGGTTCTAGGACCTCTGCAACAACAGCACTGTCCTTCACCAGTGGGTGCAATTCACTCTCTGTCTGCAGAACAGTCTCAGGAGCTCTGAACCAACAGCAAGGTTCCAAGACCTCTGCAACAACAGCACTGTCTTTCACCAGTGAACAAATCTGGCAAAACAACATCACGACGGACAAAGTACCAGCATAACAGCCATGTCTCCTCAGTCCTTGGTAGCTCTGGGTGGCAGCTCTCAAAAGTCCTCGGCAATTCAAATTGGCCCTCAACAATCCCCTCTGTCTCTCTCTACCTCCAAGGTGCTGCTTCCACAAAGTTCTTCTGCCTCTCTCTTTTCTTGTGTCTCTCTAAATTTATGTCACCAGCTCCTCCCAGTTCTGTACTCTCCATTCACGTCAACAAGTCCATCCCACAAGTGGGATTCACAAGCTCTGGGTTTTAACACAATCAATCCAAAAACCAAGCCAATACAGGGGGATCTTTAAATTCCATTACTATTACAGTATCACGGCCCCAGCTGTCTGCTGGACATCTCTACCTGAGTGTCCCATAAGCATCTGGAAGTCAACACATCCAAGATTGATCTTATTATCTTTTCCTTTAAACTTTCCCTTCCTCCCTTAGCATTTGTTTGTATTGAGGGTAATACTACCATTCTTTCACAATCCCAGATTCATAATGTTATTTCTTCTCTCCACTCTCTTGACTCTCCTTCCTCCTACATACTCTATATCCGAATGATCACCATTTTATCAATTCTCTTTCCTCAGTGTCTTTCATGCCCCTATTTTTTTGTCTGCTTATAACAACCCTTTATTCCAATTCCTCATTGCCTCTCATTTGGACTACGATATTTACTATATATACTATATATACTTCTATATTTTCTCCCTAATTCATCCTCCAAAGCTCCCTAATTGATATTGCTAAACTGAGACCACAGTGTGTCATTCCCCACTTGGAGAAGTTTCAGGGGATCCCCATTGCCTTCAGGAAAATAAAAATACAAATTCCTCTGGAAGTCATCTGAATTCCTTCACAATCTGACTCCAATCTATCTTTGTACACTGATTTCACATTATTAAGTCCTTATATGACTAATAAGAGTACTCTGTGTACTAGCCAAGCCAGCCTGCTTGCCATTTCATATATACAGCATTCAATCAACCATCTCTGTGTCTTTGTACATGGTGTCTGCCATATCTGCACTGCTGTCCCTATCATCTCTGCCTCTTGAAAAGCCTAGATCTCTTCAAGTTCTGCTGAAGAGTCCCTTCTTGAAAGAATACTTCCCTCTATTGTTAGTGCCTGATTCCCAAAATTACTCTGTATTTACCTTTTATATATTGAAACAAGGTATCAGGATTAGGAAATGGTAAATAGGCATCATAAATGATATTGACACTGGTTGCAATAATGTTATACAAACTTTGATGGCTGTAAGCCAATTGCTACCCAAAATAGAATCCAGAAAGCACATTACTCTGTAGGCATTTGACTCAATGATATTTAGCGTCAAAGGTCTGTGTATAGACTCATTCATTTGTGCTCAGTCTCTTAATTTGGTGCTTGAGATAAATAGCACCCCACCCAACTCCCATCCAATTCTATTTTTTTTTCCTCAGACACATTATTTTTGCCCACATTGTTGAAGAATGGTGATTTGTGTTCTATGGAACACCAACCTACCCACACATGTGTATGTGTATGTGTGTGTGTGTGTGTGTATAATAAAATGAATATGATCATGTTTCTTCAGTCTTTTGGAAAAGTTCAAATTTCTCAAGCTATTTTATTAATCTTGTGAATGAATCATTTGTACTTAAAACCTCATATAATCTGTAACAATTTAACATTTGTGGCTCCTGCCACTGAATTTAATCCAGATGATTATAGTGTCAAGAAAGTCATCCATTGTTTTCAAACTGTTGATTACAATCTCAACTATAAGTTTTAGTCAAGGAAATTAATACTATTTCCATTCCTTATGGCTTCTATATTTTCAAATTTAAGGGACACTAAGAGAGCTATTGAATCTTATTAAAAAGGGAATCACTCTTTCTATGTAATTAGGTTTAACCACGATGTTAGCATCTGAATATTTATTCTAAGTGAATTGGTACTTTGATGAAATACTACTTACGGCAGCATAGAATGTAGCATATAATGTCCATATTTGACATTAAAAAATTGAAAGTATATTTTTAAAAATTTTAGTATAATTATGGTGTGTCATTTAAAGTATTACACACCTTCTATACTTTCAAAATAGCACTTTTTAAAATTTTAAAGCAAGGAGGGACCTTAGAGAGCATCTTAAATACCCCTCCCAATTTTACAGGTTAAGAAGCTCAGGCTGGGGAAGGTTAAGCAAATTGCCAAAGGTCACAGAGGCAGTGTGCATCTGAGACTACTTTTGAATCCATGCCCTCTGACTCCTAAACTACTTTCTTTCCATAATAACGTGTTTTTCTCTGTTACTTAATTGATGGTCTAAGCAGAGTTCTTCACTGGCAATCTGAAAATTTGTGTATTTAATTTTTTGATAACCACATTTTGCCATTCTTGGTTTCCTTTGTAATCTTCTGTATTTTATTTTATGCATTTACAACATTATTTTGAGAAGGCTTTTCCACACAGGGGTTTGGGATACAAATCTCTTATCTAAATTTAGTATATTACCGTAGGATATCTTAATTACTAACAATCACATATACTTTTCAATAATGTCTTATTTTAAAAATAATACCTGCCTAAGTAATAGACAGTCTTTAACTCCTACACCTGAGGGTGCTTACTTTATGTGGGTTTCACACAGCTAAACGACCTCTGGCATACCTCAGAAATACCATTAGACAAAAAGTAACCCAGGCTTATCTGGAGCCATTCTTCACCAGAATCTCTTCTAATATGAGTGAATCAGCTTGCAACCTACTTTGCTAATACACAGACAAGCAGACTGTTTTGTTTGTTTTTTGTTTTGTTTTGTTTTTATTGCTTTTTGTCCCAATTGCAGGACAATTGGGTTAAGTGAATTGTCCAAGGTCACTGGGCTACTAAGTGTTAAGTGTCTGAGGCTGGATTTGAACTTAGGTGCTCCTGATTCCAGGGCCAGTACTCTCTTCACTCTGCCACCTTGTTGCCCCAAACTGACCCCCGATTTGAGATTCCTCCTCTCCCAGGAAAGCCAGAAGGTTGTGCTTCAGGTTCCCCAGGCTAGAATGGGTAGATTTTGTATAAATCACATTGACTCCAACAGAGAAATAGTCTCAATATTGCAAGCACTAAGTATTTCAAGGTTTGGCATCCAACGTAGCATCATTATATTATTTCTCAAAATGACAGAAACAAATGGTAAGCTCAACTCACCAGTCCAGTTAGGATAATGTTTTAAACATATATACACATGCATGTATGTGTATAAGTGCATCTGTGTGTACACACACATATATACATGTATATATGTGCACATGTATGTATATTGTGTATTTTTTTTACACACAGATAAAATAATGGTTTTAGAATTTTGTCAAGGCAGGGCAATGACTTTAATTATCCCCAGTTTCATGCCTGTCCCCCATTGTTTCCTCCCACTTGAAATTTTTCCTTGTGACTCTACCTTTGATAACTGACTTTGCTAAGGGCCGTACCTGAAATCCTATTTCCCTTTAGAAAGCACTTTTGAGGCTGTGATAGAGAGTCCTACAGTTGTGCATAGTGAGAGTCTGATTTCTATTTATTAAACAACTTTTGGGCTGTAAAGTGTGGCAATAAGTCCTCAGAGGCACTACATCCTCCAAAGCAGCAGTATCACATTGAATCTATGTTGTTAAATATATTTATGATAAAGTTCCATTTTTCTATTTCTCAGCAGTTAAATGGCCATTTCCAATATTAGTTGTCAACACATCATTAATTGAGTACTAGTAGAATAATAGAGAATCCAGGTGTTAGAATGAAGCATAAGAATGACTGACTCCATGTATGAACCCTTTCCATAGGTAGTTAAGACCAGTGGGGTCAAAGTCAAATAGAAACTAGGCCATTAAACTATACCTAAGGATTCCTGAGGGTTAAAACTTGGGAAACAATATATTAACATTATCTATATTTGATTTTATTTTTGTTTATTTTCTTAAATGTTCCTCAATTATACCTTAATCAAGTTTAGGCCACACTCCAGAGTGTTGCCCTGCGCTGTGTGCTTGATCCTTGTGGTCTAGACTGCCACCTAAATCACAAATTTCATTGTTTATACATTGCAGACCATTTGCCAACAGGGGAGAGATAAAAAAACTATTTGTATCTAAATCTAACATCTGTATCCATGTATCATCAATCTTTGTGTGCATATGCATATGTCCATGTCTATGTCTATCTATCTTCAACTTTCACTTTGGCATCAAGAACACACACACAAATATTTTAAATGGAGTTAGAAGAGAAAGAATAACATTTTCACTAGTACAGGAAAGCTTGCATTAATGTAGGTTGTTACTATATCTGTATCTTACAGATTGAGACAGTTGACTAGAGCACCAAGAATTTATTTGATTTGCCAAAAGTCACTCAGCCAGTGTGTGTCAGAGTCTGAAGCCAAACTCAGGTGTTGTTGGCTTCAAGGCCAGCATCTCTTCACCCATTATGCCATGTTACCTGTCAGCACAAACACATTTCCAGACACATAGTAGGTGATTAAATAATAGTTGATTAATAGACTTTGTTTGTTTAAATGAATTATATTGAGAGATAACTATGATGCAATGGATACATCCCTGGTCTCAGACTCAGGAAGACCTAAGTCCAAATCACACCTTTTAAACATTACTTGTGTCACATTAGGCAAATCATTTAAACTGTCATTACCCTAGGCAATTTTCTGAATAGTGGAGGTTCCTCTATATCTTCTCTGGGAGATGCCTACGGGAATGAAATTATAGACTTTTTTTTAATTGAATTAGATCCCAAATAATAGGCCCTTAGTGTTAATTTAATTGAATGAGTTAAAATTTCTATCTTTTAAAAAAATTTATTTTGCATCCTTCTTAATAGCAGAGATTGTTAGCACCTTACAGAGCATATCCACTTTGGATTATATTTAAATTAACAGTAATATCTCTGGGGGTGAGGCAGAATTTATTATAATATTTAATAGCTATTTCCACATAAAGCCTTAGAAAAGTTAACCTGACATCTTCTGAGAGAGTACAAAGGGGGAAAAAAAGGAGGCAAAAAAGTGAAAAATAAAGTATTTCTAAAAATGAGGTTAAATAATTTTTTTAATGCAACATTTGTTTCTAGATTGCATATCTCTTCCTCTCCCCTTCTGGATTTATCACTGCTTACCACAATACAATCTCAAATATGTAAAATCCCATTACTTATAACCCTTAATTAAATGAACTTTTTCTTCTGCCCCTACCCCAACTCTTCCACACAAAAAAGAGAAACATCATGTATGCTTGTACATACATTTTTAGCTTTTAAGGTGGGGGAAACAAAAGGAAAGAAATTGATCATTTTTATTTAAAAAAAAAAAACTTCTAGCATGTGTCCTGGGGTCAATACTCATATAAACTAATTTATTGTACACCTATATAATTGCACAATGCAAATTAATATAGAGGATAATGCCCTCAGAACCCTAACATCCTGAATCACTGGGAAATAATTTGATTATTTACTTTATATTTTAATTAATAAGACAAAAAAGAGAACATCTTAGAGTTCATATAATAAGGATGGAAATGAGTTTTGTAATGTTGCCTCTAGCATCTCTATTCTACTGAAATATGAACCATTCTGCATGCTTTTCTTGATCTGTAGATTTCCTGATTTAAGGGGACATCAAGACAGTCATTAGATCCTTTTAATGAGAGCCCCACAATTTGTTCCATGGTTGTAAGATGTTTAAATCAGAATATTCATTCTGAGCTGCAGTAGTGCCCCAGTAGAATGTCAGCACTTGAGTAGAGGGTCAGACTTATTTTGCCTTTGATACTCCCAGTACCTAACTGTTTGTGGAACATATTAGACTACTGATAATTGCTTACTGACTTGAATTAAAATTGCTATAACATTAGTCATAATAGCATGTAATTCATTTTGAAGTGACTTTTTTGTTCGAATTAACAGAAATTGTCATTTTAACTGATCATTTTACTATTCTACTATACCAAGAAATACATTTTGAGGTATTTATTGAATGCTCTTGTATTACAGCTACCTTATCCAGGTTTTCTGATTAGTGTTTCCTTAATGAGAAAACTCAATTCACATGACCAGTGACTTCTTTCCTCCTTCTGCCCTTTACCCAACATGTATTACCTGAGGAAAGCTTGTCATTTATTTCATAAAACTGTCACCTTATCAAAGAGTACCCATTTACAGCATCAAAAATGAATTGTAGAATAAGTACTTGAATAAATATAAGTCTCAGTTCCTGCTACTCAAAGTTAATATAGAGTATATTTAAGCAGCAACCTATAGGTTTGTAGCCTTCTATCAATTAGCTCTGACAGTGTAGATAAAGTAAATCTTGAAAGTCGCAAAAAGTGAAGCTTGCTTTAGAACATTTGCTTCTTCTTAAGAAACTTGAACCCATAGTCCTACTGACTGAGGAAATCTCTAGATCGACTCTTCCACGATCTTCCTCCAAATTCAAGTGGATTGGCCAAAAGCTCTTTATCCTTCTTGACATAAAAGCTGAGATTGAAAGGCTACTTTCTTTCTTTTTTTTTTTTTTCAGCAGTTGGGGTTAAGTAACTTGGTCAAGGTTACACGGCCAGGTGTTTCTGGGTGTGGTGCTAAGTGTCTGAGCCCGGGATTCAATCTCCAGGTCATCCCAACACTGGGGCCGGTGTTCTTACTTGCTGTGCTACCTGGCTGCCCCCGAAAGGCTACTTTATTTCAAGCTAGCATGGAAAGATTTTACCTAGAGTTTCAAGTGGTCAAATGAAAACACTAGAGGGAGAAGAGCAAGATTTATAAACATTTTAGAAAAAAAAAGCTTTATTTGGAACTTGGGAAACTTGGAAATGTTCTGAAAGAACTGAGTGGAGAGCTATAAGAACTATAATATAGAGCTTTGATGTAAGTGATCAGGAGATTAGGGGAAGGAATTAGAAAGTAGAATCCCAATTTCCTGAAGTCAGTCAAAATCAAAGATTCAAAAAATATAATTAAGAGAAAATAAAATTAAATGTCTTATTACATTTTTGTCAAAGGTCAGTATGCCTACTTAAAAACTATCAGAGGGGGACCTCTATTCTATGTCATACCTTAGAGGTAAAAATGCCTCAGAAAATATTCATTTAAATGCTTGAGGTGGTGTAATGGTAATTTGAAGACCCCTTTTTGTATTGGCAAGGAAGCAGGTACTTATCAAACCTCTGTGAAAGAAATAGAAGATATGAACCCCTGTTCCTGATGTAACAGGAAGGGGTTGGCTGAAACAGGAAGTGGCTAATTCTGTGTATATAAGAAAGGCCCCAGAGAGGCACAGTCATAATTTCTTGGGACCAGCATCTGGTGGCAAAGCAGCTATAGAAGAGAGAATTGAGAACTGAGCCAGAATTTCCTGAAAACTTGTGGTGGTGGAGCTTTTTCTGAACAGGAGCCCAGAAGCCCAGGAGCCAGGAGGCTAGGAACCCAGGAGCCTAGGAGCCCAGAAGCCAAGAGCCCAGGAATCCAGGTGACAGAGGAGCCCAGGAACCCAGGTGACAGAGGAGACCAGGAAAAGACTGAGGAAGCAGAAGACTGAGGAAGCATGACCAGGATGCTGAGACTTATTATTTCTTTCATAAACTTAAGTAACTGCTATGTTCATTTGTTTACTATCTGAAACCCATAGTCTCCAAACAAGCATTTGTTTTATATTTTTTTGTAAATCTCAAATACTAAAATTCTAAAAAATAGTTGTTCGCAAATAACCTAATGGACCATAATGCCCTATAGCCATACTTAGCTCATTGTTTTGCCTTCAAATAAGCATTCTCAGTAATTCATTTAAGCGCCAAAATGAATCTCTTCCCCACAATTGTCTATATCTCTCCTAAACATCGGAGAGACTGCTTTTTTCCACAAGGTGGTATTATCAAGTTTCCTTCTTAAATGTTCTTTTTCTGTCCCTTTCAGTAACAAAACTATTTAAACACAAAAGGGGTGGTACCTTACTCAAAATTATGATTTTCTTCAGTGTCCAATGCCTTTGGGAACTTTCTATATATATTTCCCTGCAAGCTTTGTAAAAGAGATATTTCCCGTTGTTTCTCAAAATAGAATATCTTATTGACTTCAATAGATTTAAACACCTCAGGCTTAAGTCTGCTGTTTATATTAGCTAAAATTCTCACCCTATGATTCCAATTGCTTCACAAAGTTTCACGGAGAGAGATTCTGGGCAATGAGATTTTAATTAAAATTTAAAATATAAAACTTAAGTCTATAACAGTGTTTTGTAACCTATAAAAATTAAAAGTATCAAATGGAATTATATTTTCCTAAATTCAGATCATGTTGGTGCTTTTAAGATTTTAATAATCAGTGTATTAAAAATATAATTTTAAAAGCCTGATTTTAATGAGTTTTTTTCTGAGTTAATTTTTTCAGCTGCTTTGAACTACAAGTTCTGAATTACTGTCAGAAAATAAGATAAATCCTATTGTTTTTAAAGATCTTAACAAGCTCAGTGTCTAAGAGTCTCCTTTTCTTAGTTCACTTCATAGGAGATAAACAGACAATCCTAGTATTAGCAGGATTTAGTCATCTTGAAAAAGGTCAGGAACTTGGCCAGCACAGTATACCAATCCTCCCCTAAAATATCTCAGAATATTTAGCAGGATTTACTTTTTCCTCTGGAGGCATATATGATACTGTAACATCTTCTGACAACCTGTATCAGAGCTATACTCTTCTTCCTTGTGTGTCTATTGTAGACATTATTGCTAAAGAATATCAGAAGCAATACGGTTTTTATTTCACCTGTTCAACACCACATTTTGATCTGAAGAAATTTGAGTCTAAATACTGCACTTGGTAAAGTTTGATAGAGAAAAGATACCACAGTAATTATCACAACAAGAAATTATCAAGTACTAAATAATGAGACTAATGTCCATACATTCATTACCCCTAAATATTTAGAAATGCAGAACCATATAACTTGAGATGAAAGGTAATTCAAGATCATCCTTTCAGGGATGAGATAACTTTAAGTCTAATGGTGTATACACAGGAAAGTCACACAATGAATAAATTGCAAAGCCAGCGCTTAAGCCTAAACCTTCTAACATATTCCCAATACAAAATGTAGCTCAAAAATATATTATGATTGATGATATGTTATACCTGTTATTGTTGTTACCTTGTATTTACTCTATGTGTCTATCTGTGTGTATGTGTGTGAATTTAATGACAATTTTGCCTTTTTTCTCCCCAGTGCCTACCATAAAATAGTTGGCACACAAGCAACAGAAGTATTAAGACAACAAACCCATATTAAATGCTTAATATATGCCAGGAAAAGTGACAAGGGAGAGACTACAGTGTCATGATGTTTGGAGGCCTGAAAAATCAGAAGCAAAGGGTAGAAAGCAAGGTTTAGCCAACTGTTCCCCTGTCCAAAATGTAGGCTATGGGAGGAGCTAACCAATGAGGAAAGAGAGCCTGCATGGGAGAGAGATATTCTAGGGCAAAGAGATGCCAGGTACAGATGGAACTTTTAGGGATACTTTACAGCTAAAACGTGATGCCAAAGGCCAGAAAGCCATAAGTAGAAACAGAAGGGGAGCATAGGTGAATAATAAATACTTGCTCATCTGCAATCTTCTGCTTCTATTACCAGACTATAAGCTATTTGAAAATAGGGAATTTTTCATTTTTGTCATAGTAAAAACTTACTAACACCTACCAAAATTCCTGGCATATCCTAGGCACTTAAATGTTCATTAATTTATTGACTGCTTATTAGAGAATATTTGAATGAAATCACCAAATTTTAGAACTTCAAAAAATAAACCCTCTCATTATTGATGTTTTCAAGTCAATAGGACAAGGAAAGTTACATTATAAGCAAAATTATGCCTTATCAAGACTTGTACTTATTCTAATTAAAACAGAAAAGAAATACATCAATTTTCATTAACTTAGAATATTAAAAAAACTGATGAATCAATTAAAGTTTTCAAAAAAAATTAATTAAGCTGCCAACTGATCAATTAGTAAGCATTTCTTAAGTGTGTCAGGCACTGTTCTAGAATCTGATGATATGAAAAAAGAGAAATAGACCCTGACTTTATAAGCTTATATTCCATCTGGTAAAATAACACATACATATAAACATATATACATAATGTATATACAATAAACACAAGGTATTTTGGCATGGTTAGAAAGGAATAGGAGCTGAAAGGATCAGGAAATTAATCTAGGAAGAGGTGGTACTTGACATGAGCTTTTTTTTTTTATACTTTATTAACTTCTGATTTACATCATTCATTTCTGCCAGATTTTGAGTTACAAATTTTCTCCCCGTTTGTCCCCTACCCAACTCACCAAAATAGAAGTCCCACAGGATATCCCCTCCTCCAATCTGATCTCTCCCATATTTTCTCCCATACCCCTTTTGACTTTTCCAGTGGATCTCTATGCCCCAGTGCCTGTATATCTTATTTCCCAATAACATGTATAATAGTATTAATAATAGTATATATATGTATGTATATATATATATATATATATATATATA
>NW_027185653.1:7913599-7957147 GCF_028583685.1 Petaurus breviceps papuanus
TCTCCTGGAGAGTGAGATTCCCAATTTAGTGTGTATTTCATTCCCTCCTCAAGCCAAATTAAATGGTAATAAGGTTGACCCATTCCCTTTTCCCTTCCTATTCTTCCCCTCCATTGTAACCATTTTCCCTTGCCGCTTCTATATGAGATAGTTTACCCCAATCTGTCTCTTCCCATCTTCTCTCATTATATTCCTCTCACACCTCTTAATTTCACCTTTTAAGTATCATCCCTTCCTGTTAAATTGGTCCTGTGCCCTCTATCTATGGATACCTGTAAACATATATACATATTCATATGGCCATATACCCTCATATATATATATATATATATATATATATATATATATATGAATGAATTTATATTCCCTACAACTACTGAGAAAATTTTCATAAGTTACACTTATTGTTTTTCTATGTAGGAATGTTAATAGTTCAACTTTGCTAAGTTCCTTATGATTTCTTTTCCCTGTTTACCTTCTCATGATTCTCTTGCTTCTTGTATCTGAATGTCAAATTTTCTGTTCAGCTCTGGTTTTTTCAGCAAGAATGCTTGAAAGTCCTCTATTCCACTGAATCACCATATTTTCCCCTGAAACATGATACTCAGTTTGGCTGGGTAGGTGACTCTTGGTTTTAATCTCAGCTCTTTTGACCTCTGGAATGTCATATGCCAAGCCCTTTGACCCCTCAGTGCAGAAGCTGCCAGATCCTGGGTTATCCAGATTGTGTTTCCACAATATTCAAATTGTTTCTTCCTGGATGCTTATAATATTTTCTCCTTGATCTGGGAGTTCTGGAACCTGGCTATAATATTCCTAGGAATTTTCTTTTTGGGATCTTTTTCAGCAGGTTATCAGTGGATTCTTTCAACCTCATTTTGCCCTCTGGTTCTAAAACATCAGGGCGGTTTTCTTTGAGAACTTCCTGGAGGATGATTTCTATGTTCTTACTTTGATCATGGCTTTCAGGTAATCCAATAATTTTTAAATTATCTCTCCTGGATCTATTTTCCAGATCAATGGCTTTTTTCATGAGATATTTCACATTTCCTTCTGTTCTTTCATTTGTTTTTATCTGTTTAACAGCATCTTGATTTCTCATAAAGTCTTTAGCTTCCATTTGCTCCGATCTAATTCTGAAGCAATGATTCTCCTCATTGAGCCTTTGAGGTTCTTTTTCCATCTGGCAAATTAGGCTTTTTAAGGCATTCTTCTCCTCATTGCCTTTTTGAGTCTCTTTTACCATTTGAGTTAGTCTATTTTTTAAGGTGTTATTTTCCTCAGTCAGACTGTTGACTCTGATTTTATAATTTTCTTGCATTCTTCTCATTTTTCTTCCCAATTTTTCCTCCACTTCTCTTATCTGATTCTTAAGGTCCTCTATGGCCTGTAACCAGCTGGTATTTTCCTTTGAAGCTTTTAGTGCAGGAGTTCTGACTTCACTGTCTTCCTCCTGTTCCATGCTTTGCTCCTTGCTGTCCCCAAAATAGGAGTCTATTGTTGGAATCTTCTGTCTGCTTTGTTTCCTTTTCCTGGTCATGTTGCCCCTCAGTCACTTGACCCCTGGGCTTTTTGCCACAGTAGGACTCTGCCACCAGACAGGGGAGCCTTCTTTCCAAATGCTGGGGTTTTCTCAGCTGCCGGAAGTATTAGATGGATGCCCTCTCTCAAGTCTCCACATGCTCTGGCAAGCTGGACACACACCCCAGGACCTCCACCCTAGACTGTAATCCAGATCCAAGAAGGTTAAAGCAAGAGCGATTACCCCTCAGATTGGTGCTTGGTCCCCCTACACTCTGCTGGCCAGGAGTTGAAGCTGCCACGTGGCACTGGCTGGCTGTGCCACCGACTTCTCGCCCTGGGAGCAAAAGCCATGCACTCCCACTTACTGGATCCCAAAGTCCAGACTGCACTGACCTCTCACTTTGTGCTTTGCATCTATGTGATGATAAATCTGGAAAGTCCACAGCTGCTGCTGATCTGGAGTCCCTCTGTCTGGTGTCTGGTCAGGCCTGCCCTGGGGCTAAAGTGTTGGCATGGGGTGGGGCTGGGCTCCCAGAGCACTCTGCTGGATGAATCCTGCTGGCCTGCTGGTCTGTCCTCAGTGGGAGGTTAACTTCTCTGTGGCATTTTGTGGGTTCTGCAGCTCCAAAATTTGTTTAGAGTCTGCTTTTTACATGGATTGGGGAAGGTGGAAGCCTGAGGGGAGGTCCTCATTCTACTCTGCCATCTTGTCTCCACCCTCTGTCATGAGCTTTTTAATGAATGGATTCTAAGAAACAGTAGTAACAGGGAATATACTGTATCCATTTGGGATTGGCCGTTCAAACACGTGTAGAAAGGAAATGGAATATGATACGTATGATGAATAACTCATAAAGGAGAAAAATGTATTAGAAGCCTAAAATGTAATTGGGGTTGAAGTTGTAAAAATCCTTGTAATTAAATTTATTCTAATTAGAAGGATATTAATATAGATAAATTGTGCCATACAATTTGACATTTGCAAAACTTGAAATATAAAAATGATGATGATGATAAACAGTGACATTAACATGAAAGTATTTGATCATGGGCCTGCCTCCCTCATTTGCTATTAATCAAGGTATTTTTTCCATTTGAACTGATAATATCTTAATTAAAAGTAATGATATATGGTGATTTTGAAATTCAGATTTACCACAGGGAAGCAACCACACAATTGGTAATTAGTCTCCAAACCTGAGGATTTAGAATCTGCTTATAAATTCAGATCCATTTTCATTATTTGTTGAAATACATTGGGTAATGCAAAATTCTCAAAAAATCTTTCCTCAAACATTTTGAGCTTATTTTCAGACAGTATGTGCTTGAAAAAACTGCCACGTGATTTTCAGATTTCAGTTATGACTGTTATTATTTGTATCAAGGACTGGTTTGTAACATATTATCAAGGCTAAAACCAGAGAGTAGGTTTGCTGCTAGTTTTGCTAAAAATGTGGATGTTTTGATAGTAATGCTTTCTGGATTCCACAAATGACAAGAACTAAAGAGAAAGTAGAAAGGATTATCAGTGTAGATTATCATTTCTATAATCACAGGGGTGAGGAATAACACCAATGGGGATGTATTAAAGGCAGTGACTCATAGGAGACTAAGTCAAAATGGAACAGTCAAAGCAGGGACTCACTAGAGCTCTCCCACAAACTTCTTCAATTACTCCTAAAAAGTGAATATGAACAAATTCTAGAATCACAGAATCCAAAAAGAGACAGTGTGTGTCAGTTTTCCAGCCTAGTGAAACCTGGAACTTGCACAAGAAGGATCTGTTGCACTAGGCTGGGAGAAGAGCACAGTCTAGTGTGCAGACAGTACCAGCACAGACTTGACCATAGGAAAGCCAGAGTAGACCCCAGTTGGCTAAATCATGGTTAGCAGTGGTGATTCCCAGACCTCTCAGTGCAGAGGGTGGGGGAGGCGGGAAGGGATTGTTGGAACTGGGTGATGACACAGAGACTGTGGCAATAGCAGCAGCTACTCCTGGGGCTATCAGCCCATAGACCGAATGTTTGAAAGTCATCTATTTAAACTTCTGTGAGCCAAGATGGCAGAATAAACAGTATGTCACTCTAATCTTCCCCTGTTAACTCTGAAAAATCTAGAAAATATTCCAACTGCCAGAACCTGATGTATCCTTCACACAAAACCAGTATCCAGGCCCCTAGCCCCTAATACAAGAAGTACAGGACAGAAACCCCTGTGTGCCAGAAGCAGACATCCATTTTAAAAGCTAGGAAAAATTCAATCACAATGAGAAAAAGTAACCGAGAAAAGCAAAGACCATAGATTCTTAGTACAGTGACAAGGAAGATCAAAATATGAATTTAGAAGAGGACAGCATTGGCACTGTACACACATCTGAAGCATCAAAAGGGTGTTCCCTTAATCTGTCTCAAGAACAAAAAGCGTTCTTGGAAGAGCTAAAAAAAATTGTAAAATTCAAATTAGAGAGGTAGTAGGAAAAAATGATCCATTCCTTTAAAAGCACAATTGACAAAAAGAGGAAAAAAAAAACTTCACTAAAGAAAACAGCTCCTTAAAAAGTAAAATTGGCCAAATGGAAAAAGAGGTAAAAAAGCTAACTGAAAAAAAAAAATTAAAAGTTGGAATTGAACAAGTAGAAGCTAATGATTTGTAATGTAATGCCAAGGAAAGGCAACTTCCCAAGGTTCAGAATACCAGCATCGGTGCTCTCCATTTTATTCAGTGACAAACCAAGAACAGAGAAGGTCAAAATATGACATCATTCCAAATACAGCATTTACTAAGGGTGATTAAACAATCTCCAAGCACTACCCCACCCCAGGACCTTCCAATCATTCAATCAATTACAAAGTCCCTGTTCTAAAACCATTCCACCCCTAGGCTGTACCTTCATTTAGTCCACCACAAAGTCCCTCTTCTCAAATGGAGATTAGTTTCCAAACATAAGTAAAGTACATTCATTTGCTCAACCATAGAACACAAAAAGGTCAAAAGTTCCCCACCCCTGGATCACAATTGAATCTACCCCAGTTACATCAAGTTTAAGCACAGCACTTAACACCCAAATGGAGGTCTTTTCTTCATCTTGACCTGAGGCAAGTTCTCAGCAATCTTAGTTCCTGGAGAGACAAGGCTTAGCAAGGCCACAAGATACATTGCCAGTCCCTTCATTAATTCATCCTCTGTCTGTAGAACAGTCCTAGAACCCCTGAAAACATTAGCAAAACCCTCTCCCAGGATTTCTGTAAACATACAACAAGAAAATCCTTCTTCAGGGCTTCTGAACCAACAGAAAGGTTCCCAGGCCCCTGCAACAACAGCACTGCCCTTCACCAGTGGACAGTATTGATTCTCTGTCTGTAGGACAGTCTCATGGCTTCTTAACCAAAAGCCAGGTTCCAGGACTTCTTCAACAACAGGACTGTCTTTCACCAGTGGACAAATCTGGCAAAACAACATCAAAACAGACAGACAAAGTACCAGCAAAACAGCCATGTCTCCTCAGTCCTTGGCAGCTCAGGGGGCAGGTCTCAAAAGTCCAGGGCAATTCAAAGTGGCACTCAGCAATTCTCTCAGTCTCTCTCTCTGCCTCCATGAGGTGCTGCTTCCAAAAGGTTCTTCTGCCTCTCTCTTGTGTCTTTCCAAATCTATGTCACCAGCTCCTCCCAGTTCAGGACTCTCTTTTCACATCAACAAGTCCATCCCACAGGTGGGATTAACCAGCTCTGGGTTTTAACACAGTTTGAAAACCAAGCCAATACAGGGGAATCTGTAATTGCCATTACTATCACATTATTCTATGAGGTATAAAGAATCAGTCAAACAAAATAAAAAAGTGAAAAGATAGAAGAAAATGTAAAATATCTCATTGGCAAAACAACTGATATGGAAAATAGATCCAAGAGAGATAATTTAAGAATTATTTGTCTACCAGAAAGCCATGATGAAAAAAAGAGCCTGGACAGTATCTTCCAAGAAATCATCAAGGGAGGGGCGGCCAGGTGGCTCAGCGAGTAAGAGCACTGGCTCCAGTGTGGGATGACCTGGGGATCAAATCTGGGCTCAGATACTTAGCACCACACCCAGAAATAACTGGCTGTGTAACCTTGAGCAAGTTACTTAACCCTGATTGCTTAAAAAAAAAAAAAGATATCATGAAGGAAAACTGCCTGAGGTCCTAGAACCAGAGGATAAAATAGTGATGGAAAGAATCCACTGATCATCTCCAGGAAAGAGATAGCAATTAAAATGCCAAGGAATATAATAGCCAAATTCCAGAATTATCAGGTCAAGGAGAAAATACTGTAAGAAGACAGAAATAAAAAAAAAAATTAAATGTCGAGGAACTACAGTCAGGATCACACATGACTTGCAACTTCGACATTTAAGAACAGAGGGCTTGGAATAAGGCAAAGGAACTTGCATTACACAATTACCCAGCAAAATTGGGTATAATCTTTCAGGCAAGAAGATGGATATTCAATGAAATAAGTGGCTTCCAGAACTTCCTGATGAAAAGACCAGCTCTCAATGGAAAATTTGATCTTCAAATACAAGTCTCAAGAGAGGCATAAAAAGGTAAACAGAGGAAAAAAATGTTATTCAATAAGGGCAAACTGTTTACATCCCAACATTGGAAGATAATACTTGTAAATCTTGAGAACTAGATTTTTATTATGACATTTAAAAGGGATATATATATACATACATATAAACACATATGTAAATCATATATAAATATAAAAAAATATATTACATGTATAAAGTATACATAAATATATATATAGACAGAGATGTGGGTATAAAGTAACTGATGTGATGATAAAAAAACTTAAATAAGGGGTGAAAATGGTTTGTAATGGGAGAAGAGTAAAGAATCAGACAAAAAAGGGTAAATTGCAACACATGGTGAGGCACAAAAAAATATTATGGAGAGGGAAAGAAGGGAGGGAAATGAACATTGTTTGAACTTTAATCTAGTCAGATTTGGTTGAAGGAGAGAATAACACAATCAGTTAAGAATAGAAATGTAACTTGCCCTACAGGCAGTAGGAGGGGAAAGGAGAAAGAAAAGGCAGGTGATGATTAGAAGGGAGTAAAGACTGAGGGAGGTGGTGATCAAAAGCAAAACTCTTTTAAGAACTGAAAAGAAGAAGGAAGAAATAAAAGCATAAAAAGGGAGGGGAGATAGGATGGAGAGAAAGACACAGACAGTACTCATAATGGTGGAAGTGAATGGGATGAACTCTCCCATAAAACAGAAGTGGATAGCAGAATGGATTAAAAATGATAATCCTACAATATGTTGTTTACAAAGGCTTATGTTATGCTTCAGCTAAAATTAAAAAAAAATAACCCAGGGGTAGTTATCCCAATCTCACACAAATCAAAAGCAAAAATGGATCATATCAAAAGAGATAAGGAAGGAAACTATATCCTGTTGAAAGTTACTATAGAAAGTGAAGTAATATCTCTATTAAATATACATGTACTAAGCGGTGTGGCATCCAAATACTTAAGAGGAGAAGTTAATGGAGTTGTAGGAAGAAATAGACAAGAAAGCTATAATGGTGGGGGACCTCAACTTCTCACTCTTTGAACTTGATAAATCTGACCTCAAAATAAACAAGAAAAAAGTTAAGGAGGAATATAGAATTTTAGAAAACATAGATATGGGTGCATTACTAGGTGGCACAGTGAATAGTCAGGAGGACCTGAGTTCAAATCAGGCCTCAGACACTTAACACTTACAAGCTATGTGACCTTGAGCAAGTCACTTAACACCAACTGCCCTGACCTCCTCCCTCCAAAAAAAAAGAAGAAAAAAATTAAAAAAAAGAAAATATAGTTATGGTAGATTTCTGGAGAAAAGTGTATTGGTGTAGGAAAGAAAGAAAGAATATACCTTTTTCTACATGGTGTATAGCACAAAAACAAAAACTGACCATGTACAATAGGACATAAAAATCTCACAATCCAGTGCACAAAGACATATATATTAAATGCATCATTTTCAGATCATGATGCACTAAAAAGTTATATGCAATAAAGGACCATGGAAAGATAGACTAAAACTTAATTGGAAGCCAAATAATCTAACCCTAAGGAATGAGCAGGTCAAACAACAAATCATAAAAGGTATCAATAATTTCCTTCAAGATAATGAAAATAATGAGATAATATATCAAAACTTATGGAATGCAGCAAAAACAGTTCTCAGGGGAAGTTTTATATCTCTGAATGCTTACATGAATAAAATAAAGAAAGAGGAGATCAATGAATTGGGCATGCAACTGAAAAAGCTAGAAAAAGAATAAATTAAGAATCCTCAATTAAATACCCAATTAGAAATACTGAAAACCAAAGGAGAAATTAATAAACTTGAAATTAAGACAACTATTGAACTAATACATAAAACTAAGAGCTGGTTCTGATGAGGTACAGGCTCTGGGAACCCCCTTGAATACTGATTGAATCTTCTCATTTTATGAGGCATTTGCCTGAGGCCATAAGCCTTTCATCATGGCTAGGCCCAAACCTAACTTGTTATTAGCTTAGCCCTCACTCTTGATCCTCCCAAAATATCAACACTCAAATCTGTTACACCCTTAAACTGGCCTAGCCCACAGTTGTCTTTTGGCTCCAGGTAGCCTTCAGCAGCTTCCCACCCTTAATCACTCATTACTGGAGTCTGACCTCATTGACCCCTCCTGAAGACCCTCCCCAAACTCCTCCTCTAGGCTACTCCTAGATTCCTCCCACAACCTTTCTGTATGTAAGACCCCATCTTGCCTGTGGTGTGAGAGCACCATAGAATTTTCTAACACAGACTTGCTCTGTCCAATACAAGCCCTTTTGTACCTTACAGATACAGAGGCTCCTTAAGAGTCTACTTAATAAGCTTTGCTTTTCTATGGCTGAGAGAAGACTTGAGTCAAATTCATTTGACAGGAACCAGTATGTTGGCATTTTTGGGTCTCAAGCACCCCTAACCTAATAACTCAACATTTTATGAAACCCTGATGCCTTTAGTTCTATGAAAAAAAAACAATAAAAGTTATAAACCTTTGGTTAATTTTATTTAAAAAAGAAAGACACCAAATTAACAGATCAAATATGAAAAAGGTGAATTCACCTCCAATGAAGAGGAAATTAAAGCAATAATTTGGATTAAAATTGTTTTAAGCATTTTTGTGTGCAACAGTATATTTGACAATCTTAGCGAAATGGCTGAAAATTTACAAAAATATAAATTGCCCAGATTAAGAGAAGAGAAAGTAAAACTCTTACTTAACCCCATTTTACCCTACAGGAAAGTAGGAAGGAAAAGGGACAAGAGGGGGGATGATAGAAGGGAGGGCAGATTGGGGGAGTGGCTAGTCAGAAGCAAACACTTTTGAAAAGGGACAGGGTCAAAGGAGACAACAGAATAAATGGGGGCAGGATAGGATGGAGGGAAATATAATTAGTCTTTCACAGTAAGACTACTTTGGAAATGTTTTGCTTAACTACACATGTATAACCTATATTGAATTTTTTGTCTTCTCAGTGGTGGTGGGTGAGGAGGGAAGAAAGGAGAGAATCTGGAACTCAAAGTCTTAAAAAAGAAATATTAAAAAATTATTTTTACATGCAACAGGGAAATAAGATATATAGGCAATGGGGTATAGAAATACATCTTGCCCTACTTAACCAAGTAAGGGGTAAGGGGGTAGCATAGGAGGGATATAAGAGAGTAAAGACTGGGATAAGGGTAATCATTATGCTTGTCATCTTGGAGTAGGATGTAGGGCATAGATGGGGAGAAAATTTGGATCCCAAAATCATGTGGAAATGAATGTTGAAAACTAAAAGTAAATTCTAAATTCTGAAAAGAAAAAAGAAATTGAAAAAGCCATTGATGAACTTCCTAGGGGGAAAAAATCTCCACTGCCAGATGAATTTACAAGTGAATTCTATAAAGGTTTTAAGGAATTAAAACACTAAGTAGACTATTTGGGGAAATTGGCAAAGAAAGAGTCCCTACCAAATTCTTTTTATGATAAAAATAGCCTACTTATATCTAAACTTAGAAGAGTGAAAGAAAATTGTAGACCAATTTCCCTAATGAATATAGATGCAAAAATTTTAAATAAAATATTAGCAAAAAGGTTACAGCAATTTATCACAAGCTTAATATACTATGATCAGGTAAAATTTATATCAGGAATGCAGGGCTGGTTCAATATTAAGAAAATAATTAGCATAATTGATCATATCAACAAAAAATTCACAGAAACCATGTGATTATCTCAGTAGATACAGAAAAAAACTTTAGACAAAATACAACACTCATTTCTATTAAAAAGGCTAGAGAGCCTAAGAATAAATGGAGGTTTCCTTAAAATGATAAGCAGCATCTACCTACCTACAAACATCAGCAAGCATTATATGCAATGGGGATAAGTTAGATATATTTGCAATAAGATCAGCCATGAAAAAAGGATTTCATTATTAACACTATTATTCAATATGGTACTAGAAAGATTATCTTTAGTACTAAGAGATGAAAAGGAAACTGAAGGAATTAGAATAGGCAAAGAAGTTATCAATCTTTGCAGATGATATGCTGATATAAAACACTAGAGATTCAATTAAAAGACTGCTTGAAATAATAAACAGCTTTACCAAAGTTCCAAGATATAAAATAAACCCACATAATTCCTTTGCATTTCTGTATATTACTAATAAATTCCAACAGCAAGAGATAGAAAGAGAAATTCCTTTTAAAGTTACTGTAGACATTACAAAGTATTTGGGAGTTTACCTATAAAAACAAACCCAGGAATTATATGAACACAATTACAAAGCACTTTGTGCACAAATAAAGTCAGATGTAAGTAAGTGGAAAAACCAATCAAACTGCCAAAAATTATTTTACACAGGTAGAAAAAAATGATATCAAAATTCATCTGAAAAAAAAAAACAGATTCAGCGTATCGAGGGAATTTATGAAAAGAAATGCTAGGGAAGGGGTGGCCAGGTAGCGCAGTGAATAAGAGCACTGGCCCCCGAGTCGGGATGACCTGGGATCGAATCCAGGTTCAGATACTTAGCACCCACCCAGAGACACCTGGCCATGTAACCTTGAGCAAGTTACTTAACCCAAATTACTTAAAAAAAAAGAAAGAAATGCTAGGAAAGATGGCCTTGTCATACCAGATCGCAAGTTTTCTTATAAAAGATCAATCCTTAAAACTACCTGGTACTAGCTAAGATATAGAGGGGTAGTTCATTTGAATAGGTTAGGTACACAAGACAGATCACTCAATGATTATAGCAATCTACTGTTTGATAAACCCCCAAAACCTGGCCTCTGAGATAAGAACTCACTATCTGATAAAACCTCATGGGAAAACTGAAAAACAGTATGGCAGAAACTAGGCATAGACCAATATCTGACACCTCATACCAAGATAAGGTCAAAATCGGTACACCATGTAGATTTAAAGGATAATACCATAAGCAAACTAGGAAAGCAAGGAGTAGCTTATCTGTCAGATTTATGGTGGGTGGAGGAATTTATAACCAAACAAGAAATAGAGAACACTGTTAAAGGCAAAATGGATAATATTGATTACATTAAATTGAAATGTTTTTGCACAAAGGAGGGAAGCAGAAAACTTGGAAATAATTTTTGCAACTAGTGTCTCTGATAAAGTCCTCATTTCCAAAATATATAGACAAATCTGTCAAATTTATAAGAATACAAATCATTCCCCAGTTGATAAATGGTCAAAGGATATGAACAGGCAGTTTTCAGAGGAAAATATTAAAGCTATTTATAGGCATAAGAAAACATGCTCTAAATCATTGTTGATTAGAGAGATGCAAATCAAAAGAATTCTAAGGTACCACATCACACATAAAAGATTGATTAACATGAAAAATAAAGGAAAATGATAGATGTTGGAAAAGATGGGAGAAAGTTAGAATACTAATTCATTGTTGGTGGAGTTATGAACTAATTCAACAATTCTGGAGAGCAATTTGGAACTATACTCACAGGGCTAAAAAAAAATATGCATACCCTTTGACCCAGCAATACCATTTCTAGGGCTGTATCCCAAAGAGATCATACAAATAGGACAAGGATGCACATGTACAAAAGTATTGATAAGAGCTCCTTTTGTAGTATCTAGGAACTGGAATTAAGAGGATGCCCATCAATTGGGGAATGGCTGAACAAGTTGTGGTGTAGGAATGTAATGGAATAATATTGTGCAATAAGAAATGATAAACAGAAAGACTTCAGGAAAATTTGCAAAGACTTTTATATGTATTGATGCTGCATGAAGTGAGCAGAACCAGGACATCAAACAGTACCAATCTCAGATGATTGACTTTGATAGACTTAGTCCTTCTCAGCAATGCAAGGTCCTGAAACAATTCCAAAGCATTCCTTGTGGGAAATGCCATCAACACCCAGAGAAAGAACTATGGAGTTTTAATGCAGAGCAAAGCAGATACTTTTCTTTTTGCTGTTGTCTTGTTTCATTTTTTTTCTTTCTCATGGTTGCTCCCATTCCTTCTGTTTCTTCTATACAACATAACTAATATGAAAATGTGTTTAATAGGAATGTACATATAGAGCCTATATCAGATTGCATGCTATTTTGGGGAGGGAGAGAACATTTAAAACTTACAGAAGTGAATGTTGTGAATTAAAAATAAATAAATTAGCTCAATAAAAAAGGGAAAAAAACAATGGCTCAGTTAAACAAAGAGTTCTGAATGAATTTCTTAAAATGGATGTGGACAAGTATTATCTATGATATATCGACCCAGTCTTTTCTATCCCCACTGAGTTCAGAACAAAACCAAACAGATTAAATAGCTGCACAAGGAATTGAGGTTTATGTGTAAAATTTTCCTTTGATTTTGTATCACCAAATATATTGCATTGAGTTAACAAAGTTGTATAATTATCCTGTTCTAGAAGTATTTTGGCAAGAAGGTTAGAGTCTCCTCACTTTCAAATGTGTATTATTTAGGACCAGAAATATTAGTTTAATATTTAATTCAGGAAATAGTTAATGAACAAAATTATGAATAAAACAAAATTTTAATAAATAGAACCTAAAATCGGATATAAAGTACTGTTGTAGATATACTTAGGGCATGCTCCTTTCTTCTCACTGAGAATTTAGATTCTCTTTTTCTTTCTGACTACTATAACTTGACTTGAATACTATATTAGCTTGAATATTGAGTGAGTAGTGTATGGGACCAAAGACCCTTGGCCAAAATGAAATCAATAACTCAGAGGTTTCTTCAGAGAAACCAAAAGCTCTTTATTACTTCACACTTTATTACTTCATCATCACCAGAAGCAGTCTGATAAGAGAGGCCCGAAATACCGAATGTAAAGCTTTGTTTTATACACAAAAGACCACCTCTTTTCCCCCTCCCCTCTCTGTCCTTTGTTCTGGTTAATCAGGAACTTAGGCTCACAATCTGATCACAAATCCACTTATACAACAAGTAAAATGTCAGCTATGTCAAAATAGATATGAAAGCAGAAGATACCTATCTAACAGTATCCATATAGATAAGAAAGCAGATAATATTTTATGCACCTTTAGGATTTTAGCACATGGAGACCTGTCCAGAGTTTAGTAAGAGGATTTTCAGTTTTATATTTATACAGGTCAGATGGTAGTCAGTGGAAACAAGTCTGGGAAGTCTGGGCCACTGGTTAGATATGAAGGGTCTGTACTTTCACCTCCTAGACATTAGCTTAGCTTAGCAAAAACTTCAATTTATGACCAGGGAAGCAAGGCAAGGGTCGCAAGTTCCTAAACTCAAGCCTGGCTTCTGGCTACTGGTTGTATCTTAGGGTACAATCAGAAATTTTCACCTCTCTCATACATCTAATTAATAGAAACCTACATTTGGAGTCCACGCAATCTATTATTAAATCTTTGAGAAGTCATCACTTTTATCCCACCCAGTAGCATTGCTACTCAGTACTTATGTGAGCCCAATATCCCTGGACCACATTTTCTTCATTCACAGATTAAGAGGGATAAACATGAAGATCTGTGAGTTCCCTTTAATTCTAAATCCATGAATCTAAAACCAAAGTTCACATTCCATTTCTGACATTGCAGCTGACTACAGAGTATAATAGAGAAGAGCCAGAAAGACCAAGTCAGGTTCAAGTACCACTTCTAACACTTAATTCTGAGAAAGACATTTAACTTCTCAACGCCCTTGTCAATTCCTTAAGACTATGCATGGCAGAGTTCCACATGCATAGGCTGTGCCAGCCCAGACCTGGGGTGGCCCTGACCAGAAGGAGCAGACTTCAGGAGAGTGAATCACTGGCAACTGTGGAGGTTTCCAAACTTTGCAACACATAAACACCAAAGAGAAAGCAAAAGATCAGAGGGAGCTCTGTGATTCAGGGTGAGAGAAGAAGGAAGTCCAGCCCCTCCCCTCAGCGTGAGAGATGGCTCTGGGATGGCAACTGCAAGGGCTGCCTCTGGAGCTCCTCCCCTGCCAATCATAGAGGGATCAAGTCACCATTCAGAGGGTAATTGCTCGTGCTTTGGCCTGCTTGGATCTGGATGTTGGTCTTGGGTGGTGGTGCAGGGGTGAGGAATGACAGTGTGCCAGAGTTTGTGGTGGCTCTAGAGAGGTGCCCTCCTCATTGCACTGACAAGAGCTCTTACAACTGCACAAACCCCAGCAATTTGGGACACAGGTCTCATCACTATGGAAGCAGAGTTATACCATGGCAAAGAGTTCAAATGTCCCAGTAATTGGCTGGAAAGATGAGCAAACAGAGGAAGCACAATAAGACTACAGAATCCTTTTATGGGGATGAAGAAGATCAAAATATAGAACCAGAAGAAGAAAACAAAGTCAAAACTCCCGTATCAAAACCTTTCAAAGAAAAATATTAATTGGTTGCAGGCCATGGAGGAGCTCAAGAAGGATTCTGAAAAACTAGTAAGTGAAGTAGAAGAAAAATTGGAAAGATAAATGAGAATGATGCAAGAAATCATCAAAACCAAGTCAACAGCCTGCTAACACAGACCCCAAAAATACTGAAGAAAATAACACCTTAAAAAATAGATAAACTCAAATGGCAAAAGAGACCATAAAGCCAATGAGAAGAATGGCATGAAAAACTAAATTTGCCAGATGGAAAATGAATTTCAAAAACTCACTGAAAAGAATAATTCCTTCAATGTTTCAAAATTAGATTGGAGTGAATGGAAGCTAATGACTTTATGACAAATCAAGATGCTATAAAACAGATCCAAGAAAATGAAAAAACAGAAAGCAAAGTGAAATATCTCATTGGAAAAACCATTGACCTGGAAAACAGTTCCAGGCAAGATCGCTTAAAAATTATTGGACTACCTTGAAAGCCATGAACAAAAAAAGAGCCCAGAAATCATTCTTCAAGAAATTCTCAAGGAAAACTGTCCTGATATTCTAGAACTAGAGGGCAAAATATAAATTGAAAGAATTCACTGATTGCTTCTTGCAAAAGATCCCCAAAAAAGAAAACTCCTGGGAAAATTATAGTCAAATTCCAAAGTTCCCAGGCCAAGGAGAAAATACTACATGCAGTCAGGAAGAAAAAAATTTGAGTATTGTGGAAACATCATTAGGATAACACAAGATCTAGCAGCTTCTACCTTAAGGGATAGAAGGGCTTGGAAATTGATACTTTGCAGGTCAAAGGAACTAGGATTAAAACCAAGAATCACCTATCAAGCAAAACTGAGTATAATCCTTCAGGGAAAAATATGGTCATTCAATGAAATAGAGGACTTTTAAGTATTCTTGATAAAAAAAAACAGAGCTGAACAGGAAATCTGCTTTCTAATCAAGAAGCATGAGAAGATAAACTGGAAAAAAAATCATAAAGAATTTATTAAAGTTGAATTATTTATATTACCACATGGAAAGACAATAATTGCAACTCATGAGACTTTTTTCAATGTGAGCATAGTTGAAGGGAATATATATGTATATATATATATGTACAAATACATATATATGTATGTACAGGAAGGTATATTTGTATATAAATACATATGTGAGCTGTGTATATGTTTGTACATGTATGCATAGACAGAGGGCACAGGATCAGTTGAATATGTAGGGATGATATCTAAAAAATAAAATTAAGAGTTTAGAGAGGAATATATTGGAAGAAGAACAAAGGAAGAGAGAGAACAGGGTAAAATATCCCATATAACAGCAGCAAGAGAAAACTGTTACAATGGAGGGGAAGAGGAGGAGGTGAAAGGGAATGGCTCAATCTTACTCTCGTTGGATATGACTTGAGGGAATAACATACACACTTAACTGGGTATCTTACCCTACAGGAAAGTAGGGAGGAAGGGGATAATGGGAGGATGATAAAAGGGAAGGCAGATTGGAGGAGAAGGGAGTTAGAAGTAACCACTTTTGAAAAGAAACAGGGTCAAAGTAGAATATAGAATAAGTGGGGGTCAGGATAGGATGGAGGAAATATAGTTAGTCTTTCACAATAGGACCACTATGGAAAACTTTTGTATAACTACACATGTACAACCTGTATTGAATTGCTTGTCTTGCCAGTGGGAGTGGCCAGGGAGGGAGGAGGGGAAAGAATCTGGAAATCACAGTTTTAAAATCAAATTTTAAAATAATTGCTTTTTACATGCAACTGGGAAATAAGATATACAGGCACTGGGGTATAGAAATACATCTTGCCCTATTAGAAAATTAGGGGGAAATGGGGGAGGATATATGAAACCACAGATTTGGGGTAGAGGTATTCAGTGGGTTCACTATCTTGGGGTGGGGGTAAGGGACAGACAGGAAAAAAAATTGTAACTCAAAATCTTGTGGAAATTAATGTTGTTGATTAAAAATAAATAAATAAATTGAAAAAAATGAGTTGGTAGGCTCTGGACATGGTAAGCAGTAAATAAAAATATAAATTACAAAGAATGAAGCTGGGCCAGAGGGACTCCAGATCAGCAGCAGCTGTGGCTGTTTCCAGATTTATCAACACATAGACACAAAGTACAAAGTGAGAGGTCAGTACAGTCTGGATTTTGGGACCAGTAAGTGGGAGTGCGTGGCTTTTGCCCCAGGGCAAAAAGCCACTGAGACCCTGGCACAGCCAGCCAGTGCCATGTTGTGGCTTCAGCTCTTTGCTTGCAGAGTGTAGGGGGACCAAGCACCAGTGTGAGGGGTAATCGCTCTTGCTTTAACCTGCTTGGATCTGGATTGCAGTCTAGGGTGGAGGTTCTGGGGTGTGTGTCCAGCTTGCCAGAATGTGTGGAGACCTCAGAGAGGGCACCCATCTAATACCTCCGGAAGCTGAGAAAACCCCAGCGTTTCGGATGAAACCTCCCCTGTCTGGTGGCAGAGTCCTACTGTGGCAAAAAGCCCATAAGTCAAGTAATTGAGTGGCAAAATGAGCAGGCAAAGGAAACAAAGCAGACAGAAGATTCCAACAATACACTGCTATTATGGGGACAAAAAGGAGCAAAGCATGGAACAGGAGGAAAGCAGTGAAGTCAAAACTCCTGCACCAAAAGCTTCAAAGGAAAATACAAGCTGGTTACAGGCCATAGAGGACCTTAAGAAAGATTTTGAAAACCAAATAAGAGAAGTGGAGGAAAAATTGGGAAGAGAAATGAGAACAATGCAAGAAAATTATGAAATGAGAGTCAACAGCCTGACTGAGGAAAATAATGCCTTAAAAAACAGACTGACAGTGTAATCAGTCTTTTACAATGTATCTACTATGTTATTGTTTTGCATTAGCCATACATGTGCAACCTATACTGAACTGCGTGTCTTCCCAGTAGGGGTGGGTGAGAAGGGAGGAAGGGAATGAATCTGGAATTGAAAGTTTTGAAATCAAGTATTCAAATATGTATATATATATAGATGTATATATGTGTATGTGTATATATATATATACACACTATTATTAATACCATCTTACATGTAATTGGGAAATGGGATGTGCAGGCACTGAGGCATAGAGATCCACTGGAAAAGTGGAAAGGGTTATGGGGTAAAATGTGGGAGAGAGCAGATAGGAGGAGGGGATATCCTGTGGGACTGCTATTTTGGGGCAGTGGGTGGGGGAGAAATGGGGAGTAAATTTGTAACTCAAAATCTGGCAGAAACAGATGATGTAAATCAGAAGTTAATAAAGCATTAAAAAAAAGAATGAAGCTATGTTTTACCAGGCAGGAAAATACATTATTTTAAAATCTTAATTTTTATTATTTTTAATTTAAAAAACACCAAAGGGAAAAAAATGTGTTTCCATATACAAAGGAGAACAAAAAAAGAGGATCATATGTGAAACTGAGAGCCTCTATCAAATATAGTTTGCTTATTTTAAAGTATATAATAAATTGGACATGTTATACTCAAAGGAAAAAAAAAGTCTATGCATGACAGAAAAGGCAATAATATGTGCAAGTTTGGGGATTTTCTTCACTGGGAAGTGCCGATACTGATCACAGGTGACACCAGACCCAAATAAAACAACAATCTAGGTAAATCCATGAGTAAATCACTCGACTTAGACAATTCCCAAGATTCATCTAGTAAGTTATACAGGATTTATCAATCCATACTAGTTGATGATACATTTAACACCCAGAGTTTTACATATGGATGAAACCACACATACATATACATATAAAATTATGGTAAGAACTAAAGTTCATTGTTTAAAAATTGTTGTTATGCAATTCCAAAGGACCTACAATAAAAAAAATTCTATCTTCCTCCAAAGAAAGAACTGATGAACTCTGAATGAAGATTGAAGCACATTTTAAATTTATTTTATTTTTAAATTTTGGAATAAAACACATATTTCCATTACATGGTATAATAAAAAGATGATCGCACAAGAAACTACAAATTATGTACAAGTTAATATTCTGTTCAAATATATAATGAGGTTACCTGGGGATATTTCCTATTTTTATTTTTGTTCTTTCCTCAACCCTACCACCCTAGAGATGGCTACTATCACATACATGTGCATGTACATACAAAACAGATGTACGCACACACGTGCTTATACACATGTATACACACATGTGTACATATACACGCACATGTGAGCATGCATATGAAACTTTTATCTTTCTTTTACTCAATTGATATCGTGTTTATTTCACTTCCCCATGGAGCCTGGTACCAAGCAGGATTTCTTTTGAACCAAAGCCCTCTTTTACCTCCCTTAACCAAGGGAAGGTAGAAAAAACAAATACAAAGAGCCAGGGCATATCCATTGAGTTGCAGCCCAATCCTCTCTTACTGTCATAACTGAACTCTTCTTCCTGTGTAGTGTCTCCCTCCTAGGTCACCAGAGCAGCAACCTTGGCATGCTTTCTATAAGAATTCCCCTTCTTTCTCCCCTTCTACTGTTTAACAGTTCCTCCTGCCATATTTTACAAATCTATGAGGACTCCCCTTCCCCAAATTCTCTCCCTCTCACATTTGCTGTTGTGTGTTTTTGTTAAACAATTTATTTTTTGTTTTCAACATTCACTTCCACGAGATTTTGAGTTACAAATTTTCTCCCAATCTCGCCCCTCCTCCCATCCTGGACCAACCTGCATTCTTTTTATCCATTCCCTCAATCTGCTCTCCCTTCTATCAACCCCCCTTCTCTTATTCCCTTCCCCTTCTATCTTCCTGTAGGGCAAGATCGATTTCTATACTGTATTACCTGTATACCTTATTTCCCAGGTTCATGTAAAAACAATTTTTAACATTCATTTTTTAAAACTTTGAGTGACCACAACATTTTCTCCTTTCCTCTCTCACTATGCACCTTTATTGAGAAAGCAAGCAATTGAAGATAGGTTATGCATGTGGAGTCATGTAAAACACTTTCATAGAAGTCATGTTGTGACAGACTAACTATATTCCCTTTCATCCTATCTCACCCCCTGTTTTTCTATTCTCATCTTTGATCCTTGCCCTCCTCAAAAAATTTTGCATCTAATTAGCACCTCACCCAATCAGTCCTCCCTTCTATCATCCCCTGCTCTCTTATTCCCTTCCCCCCCCTACTTGCCTGTAGAGTAAGACCGACTTCCATACCCAATTCAATGCATACGTTATTCCCTCCTTAACCCAAATCCAATGAGGTTAATGTACATTCATTCACTCTCATCTTCTCCCTCTTCCCCCTCAGCTTTTTCTTGCCTCTTTTATGTGAGATAATTTAGCCCATTTGACCTCTCCCTTTCTCCTCCCAATACATTCCTCTCTAACTACTTAATTTTTTTTAGATATCATCCCTTCATATTCAACTCACATTGTACCCTGTGTGTGTATGTGTGTGTTTACACACACAGGGTAAAGTGTGAGTTGAATATGAAGGGATGATATGCACATACACACATACATTCATACATGCACACACATACATACATACAGGAGTTACAAATATCTTTCCATGCAGGAATGTAAATTTTTCAAATTTAGTAAGTCCTATATGCTTTCTCTTTCCTGTTTACCTTTTCATGCTTCTCTTGAGTCTTGTATTTGCAAGTCAAATTTTCCATTCAGTTCTGGTCTTTTCAAAAAGAATGCTTGAAAGATGTCTATTTCATTGAATTTCCACTTTTCCCCCTAAAGTATTATACTCAGTTTTGCTGGGTAGGTGATTCTTGATTGTAATCCTAGCTTGTCCTCCAGAATACCATATTCCAAACCCTCTCATCCTTTAATGTAGAAGCTGCTAAATCTTGTGTTATCCTGATTGTGTTTCCACAATACTTGAATCATTTCTTTTTGGCTGTTTGCAATATTTTCTCCTTAACCTGGGAAATCTGAAATTTGGCTGTAATGTTTCTAGGGGTTTTCCTTTTCAAATCTGCTTCATGATGTGCTTAGTGAATTCTTTCTATTTCTATTTTACACTCTGGTTTTAGTATATCAGGAGATATTTGCTTGATAATTTCTTGAAACCTGAGGTGTAGGCTATTCTTCTTTTTTTGACCGTGACTTTTAGGTAGTGCAATAATGTTTATTATCTCTCCTGGATCTATTTTCCAGGTCAGTAGCTTTGCTAATGAGATTTCACATTGCCTTCTATTTTTTCATTCTTTGTTTCCTTATTTCTTTATTTCTCCTAGAAACCTTAGCTTCCATTCCAATTTTGAAGGAATTCTTTACTATGGAGCTTTTGGATCTCGTTTTCCATTTGTCCACTACTGCTTTTTAAAGCATTTTTCTCCTCATTGACTTTTTGGACCTCTTTTGATATTTGGGCTAGTCTATTTTTAAGGTATTCTTTTCTTCAGCATTTTTGGGGGGGCTCTCCTTTAGAAAACTGTTTAATTGTCCTTCATTATTTTCTTGTATCACTTGCATTTCTCTTCCTATTTTTTCCTCTACTTCTCTTACTTGACTTTCAAAATTCTTCTTGTGCTCTTCCATGGCCTGAGAAAAATTCCTATTTTTCTTAGAGGATTTGGATGTAGGAGATTTGATTTCATTTTCTTTTTCTGGTTGTATATGTTGATCTCCTTTCTTCCCAAAGTATGATTCTATTGTCCAGGTTTTTTTCCACTGTTTCCTCATTTTCCCACCTAATTACCTGACTTTTTGACACTTTGTTGAGGAAAGGCTCTGCTTCCAGGGTTGAGGGTGTACTGTCCCAAGCATCAGGTGTTTTTTGCAACTGTTTTCAGAGATACATCTAGGGGCCTATAAATTTTCAGTTCTTCTAAGGTGGTATAATAAAAAGGAGAGGTGTTAACTCCACTTCTGGCTTGTGCTCTGGTCTGTGAGTGACTGCAATCAATCTTTTCTGCCTTGGAACAGGGGGGGAAATTCTGTTTCCACTGCTGCTCCACCACACACCTCCCAGGGTTGTGACCCAAATCCAAGCACTGGCAAAGCAAGAGAATCCTGCCTCAGTGCCAGCAAAGAGAACCCTGCAATCCCCTTCTATTCCCCCATCTGCTATGGGCCAAGCACTTTGGAAGCAGGTGCTGTTGCCATTGCTACCAACCTGGGACTGGGGCCATCCCACAGTCCTCTGTCACCCAGGTTTGACAATCCTTTTCTACTAAACTTCTAAGTTGTCTTTGGCATTTGTGGGTTGAAAAGTCTGGAAACCACCATAGCTGTCAGTGACTCAATCCCCTGAGACCTGCTCTGGGTTTGATGGGTCTGGTCTATGCTGGCACATTTTGTACTGATCTGAGCTCCTCTCTCAGTCCCATGCAATAGGACTTTCCTGTCAACCATCCAGGTTGCATTGGGATGGAAATTTTTTAACTCTGTAATTTTGTAGGTTCTGCTATTCTAGAATTTCTTTAGAGTCTTTTATTTTACAGGCATTTGGAGGACTTGGGGTGGGGGGAGCAGAATTTAAGCAAGTCCCTGCTTTTACTCTGCTGTCTTGCCTCCACTCTCTATCAAATTTATTCTTTACAGACTTCTACTTCTCAATTCCTTCTCTGCAGATAGTGCCTTTCTGTTAATTTTGGTATTTATAATAGTGAAAATTACTTATTTGCTCAAAGTTGTTCTTAAAACAATATTGCTGTTATTGTAAACAGTGTTCTCTTTGTTCTATTCATTTTGCTCTTCATTGCTTCATACCAATCTTTCCATTCTTTTTCCAAGTCATAGATCTCATACATAGTATCTCATATAGCAGTATTCCATTACAATTATATACCAAAATTTATTCAGTCATTCCCCAGTTGATGGGCATCCCTGCAATTTCTAGGGTTTTGTCGTCACAAAGACAGCTGCTATAAACATTTAAGAACATATGTTTTTAACCATTCATTTCTCTTTTTTTCCTTTTTTTGGTATTTTCTTTGGCAACATGACTGAAGTGAAAATATGTTTTGAATGATTTCACATGTACACTTAATAGAAAATTTCTTACCTTCTCAAGTAGCAGGGAGGGATGTTAGTGAGGGAGGGTGGGAGAGATTTGGAACTCCATATTTTTAAGAAATTATTGTTAAAATGTTGTATATGTAATTTGAAAATATTCAATTAAATAAAAATATATGTGAAAGTTATAATGAATTACTTCTATTTTTTGATATATTTTTGTTGTTTAATAATTTTCAATCATGTCTGGCTCTTCATGATGTCATTTGGGGTTTTCTTGGCAAAGATATTGGACTGGTTTGATATTTCCTTTTCTAGGGTCACACAATTAGTCGATGTCTGAGGCCAGATTTAAACTTAAGTTGATGAATTTACCTGACTCTACGTCCAGAACCCTATTCAATGTGCCACTTGGCTGCCCAACAATCTCACTACTTTTGTCACTGTTGTTCAGTAATTTCAATCCTGTACAGCTCTTCATAACCTCATCTTGGGATTCTCTTAGTAAAAATACTCATTTCTAACACAAAAATACTAGCCGTGTAACCTTGGGCAAGTTACTTAACCCCAATTGCCCTCCAAAAGGCAAAATAAATGAATGAATGAATGAATGAATGAATGAATTAATTAATACTCATTTGTTTTTCCATTTCCTTTTCCAGCTCATTTTATTTTTCAGATGAGGAACTGAGGTAAGCAGGGTTGAGTGACTTGCCTAAGGTCACATAGCTAGTAAGTGTCTGAGACTAGATTTAAATTCAGAAAGATGAGTCTTTTCACCTCCAGGTTTGATACTCTATCCACTTAGCCTCATAATTGAAATTACAATAGATTTATATAAATAAATATATGATATATGTATTACAAACACAAACAATTTACACCTATGTGTTTGGTTCAAAAATGCATTCTTTTTTTTTAAGTAATTAGGGTTAAGTAACTTGCTCAAGGTTACATGGCCAGTTATTTCTGGGTGTGGTGCTAAGTATCTGAGCCCAGATTCGATCTCCAGGTCATCCCAACACTGGGGTTGGTGCTCTTACTAGCTGTGCTACCTGGCCGCCCCTCAAAATGCATTCTTTTAATGCCAAAGACTACAAGGAGCATGGCTGTATAAACACATAAAAATTAAATTCAACTGTTCATAAAACAGTAATGTACAAGGCACTTTACCTTTGTTTTTTTTTCATAATATAAAGCTAAAAGATCAACTCAGCCCATACAGGTGTGAAGTAGAAGAGCTAATATTGAATTGGAAGTCAAGAAATCTTGGTTTTATTAGTGGTTCTTCTAATTACTAACTGCGTGACTTTGTGTGAGATACACAATCCTGTCTAAGTCTCAGTTTTCTCATCTCTAAAATGGCAAGGTGTTGAATGAAAATCTCTAAGATTCCATTATAATTTACTATAATATTCTGGGATTGTGAGTCAAGTCTCTTATGTGTTTATTTAAAAAAAAATCCAGCCCTTCAAACAATTGGTAGTAATTATTTATTTTATACTATGGGTTAAAAAAATATATGTGTTACTTGATCAGGCTCAGACAATATTTCAATGTCAAAAATAGAAGCAAAATCAGGTTATTTTTTTGAATTTGCTTAAGAAGAATTTTAGAATTGTATCTATATGTGTGTTGAGTGTGCTTCAGTCAATTGATACTCACATATGCATTTTATAATTTCTTTAAATGGAAGCTCCTTTCCATTATTTTTTGATATTTTTATTGCTCTTTAGAAATCTGGTTGATTTTTGTAGGTTTATTTTGTATACTCTTACTCTGCTGAAGTTATTAATTGCTTTAATTTATTTTAGGCATTTGTTTGAACAATCCATTTTTTCTATTGTCTTCTTAATACAAATTATTTCAGAAAGTCCTATCTATTAAAGGAAAGATTTTTCATGTATGAAACTATCAATTCTACAAAAATAGAAAGCCATCATCAAAGGTTCAGCTTTTCTATTAGCTCATTTATTTGTACAAAGACATATATTTTGTATAAAGACATTTAGAAAATAATACTAATAGCTAGTATTTATAAAACATGTTGCTACCCATTGCATATATGTATGTTGACAAACCCAATACATGTATATATGTACACATACAACGTATGTGTGAATAAAATATATAGGTGCACACACGTTTTTTTGCTCTAGGCATCAGCGATCCCAGCTGGCTTTTATTTTTGATTGGGATGGCAAGCTAAATAGCAAAGATGGATCTGGAATTCATTGAGAAACATTGTGGCTTTTGTCCAATTCATCTCCAGACCCCACATTTCCATATGGCACCTAATATTCTCTTCCTCTCTAGAAGAGATACTGCTACATTAGGGGAGAACACGCAAAGAATCCTCAAACTTTCCCTTCCTAGATACTCCTTCAATTCCCATAGTCTTCCCTTCCTTCCTCTAATATTCCATTGGTTAGGTTATCTTGAAAAATCTTTGGTTCTCTAGTAACAGAAAAAAAATATCTATGGTAGATTCTCTAGTTCTGCTAAGGAAAGTGATCCTGTTAAGTGATGGGAAGATCAGAATACGAGCTGTCTTTGAATCCCAAGATCCTTCTGGCATCCTCTACTGTATGTATTCTAGAAGATACATTCTCCATTAAGTTGAGCCCTGGGCATCCAAAGGGATGATTTGCATCTCATTCCTGCTTGAGTAGCCTGCAGTTTGGGGGGCATAAGAGCAACTCTGGTTTTCTTATTTTTTTTTTCATTTTACCTCTGTTTGATGTTTTTGGGAAATATTATTCATAGTTAAAAATTTACCTAATAATTTATAAAGAGTTCTACATACATTTTCTCATTGGATCCTTATAGAAACCCTGTGAAATAGGTCCTAGTATTATTCTTTCTATTTTACAGATAAATAAACAAAAGGAAAAAGAAGTTAAGGAATTTACTTGGCGTACAGCTAGTAGAATTTGAACTCAGTTCTTTCTGACTTAACATGAGAAATTCTATCCACTATATCACTTAGTTGCTCTACTATGATGAATTAGTGTCATCACCTCTTAAGAATCTCCCTCCAAAAATTAGATAGATAGATAGATAGATAGATAGATAGATAGATAGATAGATGATAGAATATATGCGAACAGAGTAGATTCATGAGTACACAACACTGACTCACCATCCTATAGCAACTAGGTCATAGAGTGGATAGAGTGCTTCACATAGAGTTTAGAACAATTAACATCCTATGAGCTGTATGACTCTGGGCAAGTTGCTTAATCTTTCTATGCATATATATTTTTAATCTAAAATGGAATAATAATAAATATCTAGTTCAAAGAATTGGTGTGAGGATCAAATGACATTCTGTATATAAAAGTTCTTTATAAAGCATATATTTGTAAAAGTCCATTTTAACTTGATATATAAATATGCATGTATGAATATTTATAGGTATATAAATTCTTCTCTCTATCTATGCACATTATATATGCTATACAGAGACATTATGGGAGAGAGAGGGAGAGACAGAGAGAGAGAGAGAGAGAGAGAGAGAGACAGAGAGAGACAGAGAGAGAGAGACAGAGAGACAGAGAGAGACAGAGAGAGAGAGACAGAGAGAGACAGAGAGACAGAGAGAGAGAGAGAGACAGAGAGAGAGAGTAGATAGATATATGCATGGATGGATAGATAGATAGATAGATAGATAGATAGATAGATAGATAGATAGATAGATAGATAGATAAAGAGAGACATATACATTTTCAAAACAATTGCCTTGGGAACTCAAAGAGAAATCAACAAAACAAACACAGGTCCCTTGGGAGTTCTACATAGGTTCTTACCTACTTCCATATATACAAAGGCAATATCTGTGTGGCTTAAATAGCATATTCCTTTTCCACAAGGAGCAAAATAAGATATTCTGAGTCTGATGCAACTATGAAAATCCTAGTGAAAATTTCTCTAATGCTTTTTTTTAATTCAAAGGTTTCTGTCTTTCAAGTAATTTGATTTTAAATACGAGGCCAAAAAGTTCTCAGAACAAGGTAACACATGGAACTAAAACCTTACTTCATTATTCCCAGAAGAAATGTGTTTCCCAGGAGTGATACAGGAAATTCCTAGTAATACCTCTAACCAATGAACGGAAGAGTTCAGTCTATTATACCTCTATTCTCCAAAACAACTTATTTCTGTGACTTTATCTGTGAAAAGAGAGTGTAACTTGCACTGACAGCACCACCCTGAAACATGGGAGCTTGAATAATGTGTCCATGGGCCAAGAAGAGATTGTATTCACTCATTTAATGCATGCCAGGGAAATCTCAAAAAGGCATCTGAGGGTTCAGGTTTCTACACTATAGCTAAAGCACTTACATCATACTTTCTCATAAGAAACTTCATGTTGTTTGCTACATGAGGTGCCTAACTTGCAACCTTTAGGAGGCCATTCCCATGGGACACTTCCCTGTTTTCTTATCTCTTTATCTATATTACTCAAGTGGCCAGGGTTTCATGGACCATCAGAATGTTCTAAGACTACCTTGCTGGGGGGGGGGAGGAGCAATGGGGGGTGGTGAATCAGCATCCTGAGATACTGAGCCTAGGTGGGTGGAAACAGGCTCAAGGAGGTCCTTGGCCTGGATTCACACCCATGGCAGACCCATAAGAGCTAACCCTCAACATCGCCCCCTGCAAGAGAGAAAGTGATTATTAGACAAATTCATAGTGTGGGGTAGTAAATTGGTTGAATATAAGTTGTATGGTCCTTTATCAACTCCTAATTTTCTTTTATTGTGGCTCAGATATTTGGGGTGACATGAGTAAATTTGTTGGTAATAATTAAGTGGTTTAAAACTAGCTGTATTTGTATTTTCTATAAATTAAGGTCAGCAATGTTTGCTATGTGTACCATGTATCAATACTAAAAATGTTTTAAAAAGCATTTTAATCATGCAGGTGCACAGTTGGATTTCTATTCATTTCTCACAACAACTCATATCAATATATATTAGTCAATCTAGATGAACAATCCATTTGCTTCTGATATGTTCATTTGGATCAAAATATGAAAATAAGCCTTATGGCTACAATGATGCCTGCATTTCACAAGGTGGTCAAAATTGATAATGTGAAGTCATAGGCAAAAATGCTGTCCTGCCTCAACCACAGGAATGCCTCATCTAACAATCCCAGCTGCCATGTCTATGATATCAGTTTGGGCCACATAGGTAATTTGGTAAAAAAATATCCATGAGTATACACCTTTATTATGATTTAAACTCTAAATATAGCAAACAGTTATGACTACCCAACTGCTCACTCCCAGAGCAACCAAAACACAACACTGTACTGTGAAATTATCAAGCTGTGGGAAAAAAAGTCCATGCCATGTGTATCGCCCCCTTTCATTTTGGTGTGTTCTATAAAGTGGCTGCAGAGTATTTTAGGACAGCCAGATGAACTACCATCATGAAGCAAACTCATTCTGAACTCAAGCTGTGAGCAAGGTAACTATGAGCACGATGACGAATAAAAACTCTGCTTTGGGAAGCCGTCAGGAGAATAAACGACTGCGCCTCACTGGGTAACTTTGCTTTTGTCATGCCATTCCAGCATTTTGCAACAATCTTATCCAAAGAGTTTTATTTTTAGAATAATGTTTTTAAATGCATAAAATAAAGTATAAAACATTTAGGACAGCTAAAAAGAGTAATAATTTTATACAAATGAGGTGCAAGAGGAAGAAGCGACACAGAAGAAGCACATGGGGGAGGGTGGCTTAAGAAGATTGGATAGACAAGAATCAAGAGAAACAGAAGGTAAATACCAAAGACTAATCAGAGGAGATTCAGTAAGGACAGACAATTTACCTTTTATAAATAAAATGTAAAACGTGTGTCTAAGATGTAAGTCATATGGAAATCTTATGGAAAAATACATAGAAAGTCAAATATAATAAAGTAGAATGATCTAGCTAGATATATCACATGCATATATCACACACACATAAATACACATACATATTTCACATGTGATCCCAAATTAATGCTACCGAGCTATGTTTGTGATTGTATGAGAGAGAGAGATAATGGAAGCTGTAAGACTCATGGAAGAGATACATGTTCATGTCATAGGAAGACATGTGTGTCCTATATTGCAAATATAAAATTCCTAAGAAAACAACCCTAGGCAAGTAAACCTTGTATCAACCAACTGAATTACTGAATATCTTGAAACTTTCTCAACTCAATAGCAAGAGATTAGAAAAAAAATTCTCTGTAAAAATAGTATAAAAGAGCAAATGTGGGAGAAGCCAAGCTATACTTCCTCTGCTCACTGAGTTTTGGGTCCAGCAGCAGCACAAACTGATCAGATAAACTCTGAGAAGCTTATACAAACAAACACTAAAAGCAGCCACACACAGTTCTCTTCTGGATCGACTGACTGTGGAATATGAGTATGTGTGGGTATTACAGAATCAAAGTTACACCTTAGATGCATACATTTTACTATTTCCATGGTATGGGGAGCACTGCATGTCACTACAGAGATTTCAAGGCGGGAGGGAACAATTATCATTCCACCTTACTGGAATCCAATGTTGTCCAAGTGCTAGGACCTAGACCTAATACTTCCAAAAGAAATAAGAAGGGAGAGTCACAGCCGAGTTGAAATTTCTGGATGATCATTAACTGATGGAAGACTTCATGGGAACGCCCACAATTTGTTATTGGACCTAACACACTTCATGATTATTAATCATCAAGATAACTTGCTGTGGATAGAGTTATTAGTGATTGTTAGTTGCTCAAATTAGACCTGTATGACAATGATCACATATGTCTGGTTAATGTCCCACCTTCTCATGACTTCTACATCCCGTATGTAGAAAGGTCTTTAAAAGATAATAAGGAAAAAGGATCCTAGGAAGATGGGGGAGTAGGTCAGAAAATTCCAAGCTCTTCAGATTTTTCCCCCCAAAGAGATAAAATAGCACTTCAGGATGAACTAAGTGTAGGTAAAAATAAATAAGAATAGGGACAAAGCAGTAGTCCTCCAAGAATATCAGAAGAAGAATCCTAGCATATTGTTCGATCTCTGTGAGGAGTAAACATCTCCAGGCTAGGGTTGATGTGAACAACAACAAGAAGTGGAAAATCCAGGGCTTAGCTGGTTTGGGAGGCCGCCTTCGCTGCAGCCACAGGAACTTTTACCTCCAGGACAGTGAGGCAGTTGGGTAGCTAAACCTAGGAAGACCTAGGGAACCTCTGCTGACAAGGAATGCCAAAGCCAGCTGTGCTGCAAAGAGTTGTGGGGGCAAGAAGGAACCAGCATATAGCCAGTGAGTGTAGAAACAGTGGGGCCAAATGCCCCTGGCTTTGGGTACTTACAAGAGGCTGGAGGTTTGGCTTTCGTTCTAGGCTAGAAAGGAGAATTTAAGATCTGGGGCAAGAGGCACCATCCCCCATACCTCAGGACTAGAAGTGATTACAAAAATTAAGCTACCGTTATAAAAAATAATGTACAGGCAAAGAAGAAAGAATCCAACCATGAAAGTTATTATAGAAATAGATAAGGCTGGGGTTCATCTTCAGAGGAGGATATTCAAGTAAAGAAGCCCTCTTTTAACCTGAAGAGTAAAATCAATTGGTCACCTTCCCAGAAAGAACTTATAGAAAAATGTTAAAAAAAAGACTTTAAAAAGCAAATAAGAAAGATGTAGGAAAATAAAGAAAAAATAAAAGAATAATCCAAGAAAAACAAGACCATGAAATGAAAGTTAACCAATTAGAAAATGAGATCTAGAATTTAAAGAAAGAATCTTGATACAATAATGCAAGAAATAATTGAAGAAAATTGTCCTGAAGCATTATAACAAGGAGGGGGGGAGGAGTAGAAAGAAAAAGAATCCATCAATCACCACTTGAAAGAAATCATCTGGGGAAAACTCAGAGGAATATTATAGTCAAATTCTAAAAATCCCAGCTCAGTAATAAAATATTCACAGAAAGAAGAAGAAAAAATAAATATGATGTTGTCACCATTAGAATCACACGAGATCTAGCAGAGGAGAGACTAAAGGACTGCATCTCTTCGAACACTATATATCAAAGACAAAGTAACTGGCATTCTGGCTGAAAATATCATACCCAGAAAAGTTAAGCATCATCCTGAATGAAAAAAAAAAAACCAGCAACCATGGACCGTTGATCAACTGTCAGACTTTCATGGCTTTGTAAACAAAGCAAAACAAAACAAAAAACACCTGACCTTCATCAAATATTTGGCATATAAGAGCTATGTGAAATTAAAGGCACATACCAAAGACTGATCCCAAGGGATGCAATAAGGACAGATGTAAATTTACATGTAAAATGTAAAACATACATCTAAGATTGTCATTGGTGATTGGGTGGTACATAAAAAGGACTGGGGCAGACTGGAGTGTCATATGACCCATTTAGGAAGAGCTAGGAAGAGTCATTATTTAGTACCAACGAGGGGCCAGTGGAAGAATGGACACGGGAGAAGGAGATCGAGGAGGAGGGCCGGCAGGTCTGGTGACCTACGTTCATAGGGAATGCGTTTATGTGATTTTTTCTTCTGTATTTCTCTTCTACTGTTTGAGTGTAAAATAAAAAAAAGTGTTTCTTTGAAAAAGAAAGATAATAATTTGAGAAACTGTCTATAAAATGTACTCATTGTATCCATATATATACATACATATATATATATTTATATTTACATCAAATGGGGTATTTATTGTGGGATGGGGTTAGTGGGAGGGAGACCGTTTGGAACTGAAAATTCAACAAAAATAAAGAGAAAATCTTGCAAAAAAGAGAATATAATGAGGCATTTACCCCCAATTAAAATTTATATTGTCCCACTTGTTGGTATACTGGAAGGTTTAAGAAACATTGAGAAGAAGGCTGTCATAGATATGCAGTAGAGTGTGACTTTTGAGAAAATTGGCACTGTATTTTCCAACAGCCATTCCTACCTCATCCCCTTCTGAATAGATTCAACTGGTGACAAAGTAGTTATCTGTTCCAAAAGTTAACAAGTCTTAGCACAAGGTTTTAGGGAGCATTATAAATTGATATAATGATGATCTAGGAAATATGGGAGCTCTATGTATTACCTGCTTTGCCATCATTTGGGTGGCCTTAGTATGGCTATAGTACCATTAAAAAAAGGGCTTATAACAAGCCTACAGACACCAAAAAAAAAAAAAGAAAAAAAACCTTTTTTGATATAGACAATAAAATACAAAGGAAATCAGAAGTTAGTAAAAATAAAGATGTAAACTTATTTCTCACCCAAGTTTATAGATCTTTTGAAATCTGTCAGTGGATACTAAGGTTAAGAAGTTCTGCATCAAAGGGAAAAAGTCAATTAAGATGGAAGGCATTAAACTAATGCCCTTAGAATAAAATGGCTAGAAGGGTTCCGAAGGGAATATTTGGGCTTCAGGAAATGAATGTCATAATAGGTAATTTATTCTCTTCTTGAAACTCTTGAGAGATAGGGTGATAGACACACATACACACACACATACAGAGAGAGAGAGACAGAGACAGAGAGAGAGAGAGACAGAGAGTCAGAGAGAGACTGATAGACACAGAGACAGAGAAAGAGAGAGACAGAGAGAAGTCTACAATTTGAAGTTATCCCAGTGCATATCAAGATAACATAGAAGCAGATGCTGCTGTCAATTACAATCATGATAATAATTATGTTGATAATGACTGATGATGATAACACAACTATACAAGGTAAATGGTTCCTCACCAAAAAGGAGGGAGAGAATTGATAGACATTCTGAAAGCTCATGATAAATGGGCGAAAACAATACAGAAATATTTTTTGGGGGGAGGGGGGAAACAAGATATCACTTTACTAAGCAATAATCTAGGCTAATGGGTATGTAATTTGATTAATGTTATTTAATGTAATAAAAAGAAGTTTTCCTAAGAACTGAGAGTAGGATAAAAAGACTTTTCATGGGTGACTTCTGCTTGAACTTAACCACCCATCTAATAAATGAATGAATCATACAAATTTATGGTCTATTTTATTTAAGGTATAGGATGACAATTCAGGATCATAGAACACACAAAATTTCAGTAACTTTATCTTTAAGGAGACTATATTTGGTGGTTAACACAGATTTCTGAGGAAATGATAGAAGCTATGTGACATTTAGATCCCTTTGGGCTCTAAAAAATGAGCACTTCTCAGATACTTAGAATGGAAAAATTGACTAATTAGAATTATAACACAGAAGCTAGATATTCTTTATAAACTAACAAATGATATAATCTTGAACTACAAAAAACAAACCTCAAGATATATTTAACAACTAAACCAATAAATCATATCAGAAAAAATCTATTATCATATGCAAAACTATTGTCCACCATTGCCTGATCAATAATTGATCAATAAATATTTGAGAACATTTTTTCATAGATGTCATCCTACCAAATCTCTAAATGTAATCTTTAAACTACATGGAATGAAAAGCTTTAAAATGTGAAAATATAAAAACCATGTGGCATAGAAATCATTCCTTTTGTCTCATCTGCTTCTAAAGTCATAAAGATGATTTCAGTGAGCCTACAAAAATGAACTTTTATCTGAAAAGTTGTATTCAGTTATAAAAAGGAGGTATTTTATCCCCCTGTACAATACTTCATCACATTAAACATAAAGAAATTAGGACATGAGAATGACTTGTTACCATAACCATTCCTAAGGAATTTTGACATCAATACCAATATAGGTTATGGAGAAAATGGTAGAAATTGTGCAATAATTCACATTATTCTTGGAAAAAATAGCCTTTATGAAATACCAAATGAGACATGACAATACAGCAAGAGTTATATATCAGGAGGTGGCTTACTTTCACAGACTGTCATCAATCCAGGCCTTAAAATATCCTTGATATTCAACAAATAAACTATATTGGAATCGCATCAGTATCATAGAAAGAGCTTGTACAAAATCGCTCACAAATAATGATTTTTTATGGTTTTTCCAAATAATGATAATTACAAACTATATGGAAAGAAAAAAAACTGTCAAAATACAGAGACCTAGTAGAAGAAATCAAAACCACATGAGAACAGTCAAAAGTATATATACCTGCTGCCTTTCTCTTACTGGAACTGTCTGAGAGATACTTTCAGTGAGCCTATAGAAGATGAATTTACAGCCCAACAAATATGCTAATTGAATTTTTAAAAAAAATCTGTTATTTCACCTATATATGAATGATCTTCAGAAATTTAAATAGAAAATAATGTCAAGATAGTGAACTGTCCCGGGATTGTTTCGATCTAGACTTCAGTCCTTCCACTTCTCTGTTCTTTCCCAGGCCATCATGCTGATACTGGCATCGCTATCGTCCCATCCTTATTACAGCCCCTTGATGAACCACTGCAACTCTACACTGTTTTTTTTTCTGGAATATCTGCCCTTCCTCCCCATTGCCAATCATGTCTTGTCAGACCCCTCTCACATGCCTCTTTCATTTCCATTCACATACTGCTGAATAGACCTGAAGAAAATAACGAAACTGCTGGGTTATCTAATTTCATTTGAGACCTCACCACACAATGTGGCAAATATTCTATCCCTCCAAAATCACTTTACTCTCCCACTCTCTACAGTAACTATTCCAGACCTTCCCTTCTGTCCCCAAGCTTCCATTTGCAATATACATCTAACTAGTTCCCTGGCTCAAGTCTCTCCCCCCTACAAACTAACTTCCCCTCAGTTGCCAAGGTGAATTTTCTAATCTATGGATCTTACCATATCAGTCCAATACTCAATGAGATCCAGTGATTCCTATTGATTCCATTATCAAATATAAACTCCTCTCTTTGGCATTCAAATATCATCATAAGTTGCTTTTTCTTACCTTTCCAATCTTCTTACACTTTATTTGCCTTTACACACTAGGGTCTAGCTACAGAGGTCTACTTACAAATGATACTGCATCCCAAGTTCATTTTCTTACCTTTGCCCCAGATGTCTCCTATGCCTGGAATGTTCTGGCCCCTTCCCTACTTTTCTTCATTTCTCTCCATTCCTTCAAAACAAATCACAATTCCCAACTTCTGCATGACTCCTTTCCCAGTATCCCCAGTGGCTATTATCTTCCCTTCGTAAATTACCTTAGAATGTTTACCTTATATCCATTCAATATGTACATGTCTCTCTCATTTAAAAATAAGTTCCCTGATGGCAGCAACTGTTTTTTCAATCTTTCTTGTTGTACGCTAAATTTACCACAGTGCATTTGATAAATGCACTTTAATCACTAAAATCCATTGTGAAAAATGAGAATGTGATTATTGTTTAATAATTTTTATTTCTATTTTTTATATATTTTAGTTATTTCTGGATACATTTCTCTTCCTCCCCCCCCCCATACCAATGTAACAAAGAAAAAATATAAAAATCAGACAACAGGCTGTCTCTTATAATTTCAGAAAAAAATCATAGCCAGAGATCCATCTTTCTACAAGGAAAAGAGGAAGATTTCTGGTTAATTTTACTATATTAAACATTTTAGAAAATAGTTAAACTTATTAATTCTTGTTTTTTCATTAGACAAAGATCATGTCCCTAGTATTTTCATAGTACTCTTCTAGATGCTAAGGGAGGTAGTGCAAATTAGACAGTCCCTCCACTCATGGACCTTGGACTCTAGTAATAAAAGAAAAAACAGAGAAAGCTTAAAAACAGAATATTAAATTATAGTTACTTTAGAGTGTTACAGCAGAAAAATGATGATAATTCACATTTTGTATAACTCATTAAGGTTTACAAAGTAGTTTCTTTTTTAGCAAACCTGTCAGGTAATTAGGAAATTATAATTTATTTACAAATAGAACATTGATGCTCAGATGGGTTAAGTGATCTGTTCAAGGTTACTCTGCTCATAAGAGCTGGAGCCATAATTTGAATCCAGTTTCTTCAATATAAGTCCAATGTTCTTCCCAAGGCAGTGCTACACGTATTATTATGAAACCAGCAAAGATTAATGCTCAGATTATTTTAAGGAGAAATATGCATACATATTCATACACATATGAGCACTTTGAGCTATTTAAGGTGATGTGTATGAAATGAACCTATTGCAACTAACTTCCTAATGCAATTTTTTAAATACGTGAGATTTCTAATATTTTCCTAAAATTAGCATTCTCTAGGATCCATAAGTACACACACAAGCATTTACACATACATATACATATACACATATATGTATGTTTTTTAAAAGGAAGGGGTCCAGAATCATTCCCAGACTGCCAAAGAATCCTAGACAACAAAAAAAGGTTACAACAGATTAGTCTAAAACTTTTATAATAAATCACGTGGTATCTAGTGATCATTATCTTAATGTCTTAATTTTTAAGAACATTTCATGTAACATAAAAACAACCACTTTATAACACAAGAAAAGACCAATTTTTTTCAAGTGGATTGTTAAGCATTGTAATTTCTATGAATCACTTAATTTTTGAAAAGGTTCTCACTCAGAGTTTAGTGCAAAATAATACACTGCAAGTTTGTACTGGCAATCAATTCATAAAGGAACACTGAGGGAATGGCAAAAGTGCAAAGTCATTATGGATACTTTTACAGATATTTCTGCAAATTCCTAAGAACTCTGCCACTCAGGTCAGATTATACATCTTGTATTCCAAGATGATGCATATAAAGATGATTAAGAAAATGATATTATGTTGAGTTTACTGTATTTCTTCACTAATGTTCTTGTCTGATACCATATAGGAATGGAGGTGACTGTTTTTGGAGAAAGTCTAGAAAGGTGAAATATTTTATGAAGCAGGAAAGGATTTTAGTAATGAATAGTATAGCTGAAGTCTGAAAGCTTATCTCTTGAAGGACAATAATTAGTTTTGTTGTTATTGGTTGTGGGTCTTTTTGTTTGTTTGTTTTGAACCTGCCAATGAATGAAATAATCAATAGAGATGTAATTATGGACTTTTCTGAATATGAAATAAGACTATACTTAAGATGTCAAGGAAATGTGTAATATACCTTAGTAAAATCTCCATCAAAATAATAAGATTTTTATTTTTTTTAAAGCAACTGGGGTTAAGTAACTTGCTCAAGGTTACATGGTCAGTTATTTCTGGGTGTGGTGCTAAGTATCTGAGCCCAGATTCGATCCCCAGGTCATCCCAATACTGGGGCCTGTGCTCTTACTCTCTGAGCCACCTGGCCACCCCTAAGCAATTGGTGTTAAGTAACTTGCTCAAGGTTACATGGCCAGGTGTTTCTGGGTGGGTGCTAAATGTCTGAGCCTGGATTCGATCCCCAGGTCATCCTGACACTGGAGCTGGTGCCCTTACTCATTGTGCTACCTGGCCTCCCCAAGTTTTTTTATTTTTAAAAGAAGTTTTGGCATTTAAAGGATTAAGGTTATCTTGAAAATTCTAATAGAATGGCTTTCCAAATAACATTAGATTAATAGGACCTTACTTTGTATGAATATTTATCTGTATCTTTCTTCATTTTTTTGCTATCCTTCCCTTCTCTGAGGGGCAGCATCAGCAGCCTTCCAAATATTTATGTTGACATTAACATTAACTTTTATCATTAAACCTGGCCTTTGAACTGACACAATGAATCCAGAATTTGGAAAAAAAAAATTATAACATACTTTATTTGTATCCCCTTCCCTTTTAAGCCTTCCTGGGCCTAACTGACTTAAAGTTAAAGGCCCTATCTGCCCATTAAATCCTCCTCATGGCTATGTTTTCCTAATCCCTTAGTTTTTACCTTTAATTTTTTTTAATAAAGTAGGATAATGATGATGACTATTGACACTAATGTTTTAAACGTTTTAGGGGCTCCATAAAGGCTTGATACCTTGCAATTCCTGATAGGATATGAGCAAGAGAAAAGAAAGTGGGAAATACTGTAAATTTCTATGATTTCAGACACTTGTACTAAGATGCATTAGGAAAAAGGTGTTTCAATATTATTCTATGCTAATAGAATCTGACATCCATGCTTTACTCCCACGAAATGCTCATCACGTTTCATTCTACTACTCCTTTCAAGCCTCTCTGGTTTATGATACTTAACAGTTTTCAAAAGCAACTTTCTCAATAATTATTACAATTTAAGTGGCACAGGGACTAAATTTTATCACAAGGAGGAAATGCAATAAATTAGTATATTTCAATGAATTCCAAAAGATGAAATCTGGAAATAATGGCCTCATATATTTGTCAAGTCAATTTTAAACTTTGTTATCCTCAATTTTGAGGGTTACTATGATACAGTGGATAAAGAAACTGCCACATAATGACTTATGGGACACTTGGCAAGGTATTCAACATTTCAATACTCTAGACAATATGAGAGGTGGAACAAAGATAGCAGATAAACAGGAATTCATCTGAGCTTTCACAAATTGCCGTCCAAATGTCCAAATGACTTTAAATGATGCCTCAAAATGAGTACTGGAGGATTAGAACCTAAAAAAGGGCTGGTTAAAATAATTTTACAGCCCAAGATAACTTAGAAGTTCAAAAGGAAAGGTCTGTCTCCATGAGGCAAGAGGGCAGCAGGGGAGTGCAGTCCACTCTAAGCCCACACCTACTAGGAAACCAGAAGCAGGACTTGGGTGTGATTGAATCAACCCCAACTTTTGGAGCACTAAACCCACAGATTGTAAGGGGGTTAGACAACTGGTCATAAGATTATTGGGGAATCTTTGCAGGCCCTGGGTACAGGACTCTTGCATTATTTTCACAGGATTCAGGACAGAGTACCAGGGTTAGGAAAAAATAACAGCACAGTCGAGCTCCTAATCATAAGGGAGTAGAAACCCTGGTCACAATTCCAGGGTAGAAAACAGTTCCTGAGGTCACTCACAAATTATAGCCAGGCCAGGAGAGAAGTGACTATACCTCTCTTTAGATCATTAGGCCACCTTGGAAGAAGTAAAAACTTACAGACTCCCAGAATTAGTGTTGAAAATAACAGCACAAAAACCTGAAGCTTGGAACAGTGCCACCTCCACCCCAAGAGCAGAACCCAACTTTAACATAAAATTGGAGATCAAGAAATAGGTGATAAAATGAGGAAGCAACAGCAGCAACAATAACAAAAACAAGAATCTGACCACAAAAAGTTACGACAATGCAAAGATCTAAATACAATCATAATAAGAACACAACAATGTTAAAACAGATAAATGCAAAGCCTCAGAGGAAATCTGAACTGGTCGTGGGCCTCAAAAATTTACTAGAAGAGTTCAAATTTTTTTTTAAAATTCAAGTAAGAGAGGTAGAGGAAAAACTGGGAAAAGAAATGAGAGTAATGCATCAGAAACATGTCAAAAGAGTAAAGATCTTGGAAAAGGAAGCAGAAAAATGGGAAAAGATATACAAAACATCTCTGAAGCAAAGAACTCATAAAGCAAAATTGGTCAAACAGAAAAAAAAAGTTCATTGAAGAAAATAAGTCCTTAAAAATTTGAATTGGGCAAGTGGAAGCTAATAAAATCATGGACATCGAAAAACAATAATATAAAATCAAAAGAATGCAAAAAAAATAGCTCAACAATGTCACATATATCATTGGAAAACAACCAACCTGGAAGTAGATTGAGGAGAGATAATTTACAAATTACTGTACACTCTAAGATCTATGATCAAAAAAAGAGCATAGACATCATATTTCAAGAAATTGTCAAGGAAAAATGACCTTATATCCTAAAGCCAGAGGGAAAAATAGAAATCAAAATAATCCACATTCCTGAAGGCAATCCCAAAATTAAAGCTCAAAGGTATATTATAGTTAAATTTCAGAGATCTCAAGTGAAAAATATGCAAGCAGCCAGAAAGAAAATATTCAAATATCTTGTAGATAAAATCTGAATAATGCAGGATTTATCAGTTTTTGCATTAAAAGATTATAGGGTGGGGTGGCTAGGTGGCTCAGAGAGCAAGAGGACCAGCTTCAGTGTTGGGATGACCTGGGGATCAAATCTGGTCTCAGATACTTAGCACCACACCCAGAAATAACTGGCCATGTAACCTTGAGTAAATTACTTAAACCCGATTGCTTAAAAAAAAAAGATTATAGTGTTTGGAATATGATATTGCAGAAGGCAAAGAAACTAGGATTATAACCAAGAAGCAATTAACCAGCAAAATTAAGCAATGTCCTTGAGGCGGAAAATGGATATTTAATAGAATAGATATTCAAGAATCCCGATGAAAAGTCCTGAGCTGGACAGAAAATTAGATTTTCAAATATAAGACTCAAGAGAAGTATAAAAAGATAAAGAGCAAAGAGAAATCATAAAACATTCAATAAAGTTAAAAATTTTACATTCCTAAATGAGAAGGTACTTGTAACTCCTAAGAGCGTTATCATTATTAGGGCTATCAGAAGATATATATATATATATATATATATATATATAGTCAGAAAGCATGGATCCAAGTTGTATATTAAAGGATGAATGAATTAAAAAAAAAACAGGATGCTCTGGAAGAAGGAGGAAGGGAGGATGAAGGAATGGGGTAAATTCAATCACATGAAGGAGGCACAAAGGAGCTTTTAAAATGGAGGGGAAGATGTGGCATGGTGATGCTTGAAACTTACTCTCATCAAAATTGACTCAAAGAGGTAACAACACACACACTCAGTTGGATGTAGAAACCTCACTCTACAGAGAAGCAGGAGAGGGGATACATAAGGGAAGCAGGTGTTGACAGCAGAGAGACAGAAATGGGGAAGCAGTGATCAGAAGTAAAGTAAGTTTAAGGATGAACAGGGTGAAAGGAGAGAGAGAGAATGTCAAATGGGGAAAACTGGATGGAAGGAACTGCACAGTTATTAATTATAACATTGAATGTGAATGGGATAACCTTATCCTTAAAATGGAAAGGAATAACAGGATGAACTGAAAAGCAGAATCCTACATTATGTTCTTGACAAGAGAAACACTGGAAGCAGGGAAACAACAACAGAGTAAAGGTAAAGGTTGGAGGAAAATACATTGTGCTTTAGGTGAAATGGGTAGGCAGAGCCAATATAATAAAAATGACAATTCTTCCTAAATTAATTTACTTATTCTGTGTCGTACCAATCAAACTACAAAAAATATTTTATGGGGTTTGAAAATTTGCAACAATTCTAATGGAGGAAGAAAAAACAAGAATCTCAAGGCACACAATGAAAAAAAAAACACAAAGTTTGACAAAACTAGGTATAGACCAATATCTCACACCATGTACCACAATAATACTGGAGGGTACATGATTTAGACAATTAGGGGAGTATGATGTACCTCTCAGATCTATGGAGAAGAGCATAATTCATAATCAGGTAAAAGGAAGAGCATTATAGAATGTAAAATGGATAATTTTGATTACATCAAATAAAGAAAAAGATTTTGCCTAAACAAAACCAATGCAGCCATGACTAAAAGGAAACAAACAACAACAAAAAAAAAAAAGCTGAAGGAAATTTTTTATTCAAGTTCCTCTGATAAAGGCCTCATTTCTCAAACATAAAGTGAATTGATCCAAATTTATAAGAATATGTCATTCACCAATTGATAAGTGGTCAGAGGGTATGAACAGGCAGTTTTCAGAAGAAAAAATTCAAAATCATATATTATAGCCATATTAAAAAGTGTTCTAAATCACTATTGATTAGAGAAATGCAGATTAAAAAAATTTGAGGGACCACTTCATATCTATCAGATTGGCTAATATGACAGAAAATGAAAATGACCAAGATTGTAGGCCATGTGGGGAAACTGGGATACTAAGACACTATTGTTGGAGTTGTAAATTGATCCCAACCATTCAGGAGAGCAGTTTGAAACTCTGTCCAAAGGGTTATAAATTGTGCATACCCTTTGACCCAGTTATACATCTACTAGGTCTGAAATCCAAAGAAATTTAAAAAAAGGAAATGGCTCTATATATACACAAACTATTTATAGCAGCTCTTTTTGAAGTAGAAATTAATTGGAAACTGAGGGGATGCCCAACTATCAACTGGGAAATACTTAAACAAGTCGAAATATTTGCATTTGATATAATACTATTCTACTATAAGAAATAATGAGCAGGATGCTTTAAAAAGAATATGGAAAGACAGCAACAAAAGAATAGTGCAGTGTGGAGAAGCAAGAAAAAAAATTGTACACAGTAACAGAGATCTAAGAGAGTTCTGGAGTATTTATGATGAAAAATGCAATCTGCCTCCAGAAATAGAATTAGTAGTGTCTAAAGGCAAATCAAAGCATACTATTTTTTTTTACATTTTTTCATGTTCAAACCCTGTTTTCTTCATAACCTCATTGATGTGGAAACATGTTATTATACAAATGTATAATCTGCAATAAACTGCCTGCCTTCTCAAAAATGGGGGAGGAGAACAAAGGAGGGTTGGAACAAATTTGGGAATCAAAATCTTATAAAATGAATGTTAAAGTTGTTTTTACATATAATAAGAAATAATGTTTTTACTAAATACTCTAGGTAATTTTATAAGACTATAATGTACAGAGGAGCTACATGGGAGCAGAGGAAGTTTTCTCAATATTTACATATACCAGTGAATGAACAGGTCCAGTACCTATATCTCTTCTTTTCTTCAATGGAAACATCAGTAAAGAAATACAAATGTAGTAGATGGCAGTGTTAAATCAGCAACTTACTTGACTTGTCCCCCAAATTCTTCCAAATACCTGTAAAAATGACTCTAAATAAATTGTAGAGCTAAAGAACCCATAGGAAGACAGAGTGAAACAAATCTCCAGCCCAAGAGAACCTGGAAGGCAGAGAGGAAGTGTATATCACACCAGATTGGAAGCAGAGCACTGTGGTGTACTGACACAGACTGCAACAGAGAAGGTTTTAGGGCACTGAATCACTTGCAGTTGTGGAGGTTTCCAGAGAAGAAAAGGAAAATTCGGAAGAGAAAATAGAGTAATGTAAGAAAATCATGAAAAATGAGTCTATAGCTTGCTAAAGGAGACCCAAAACATGCTGAAGAAAAAAACACTTTTAAAAATAGAATAACCCAAATGGTAAAAGAGGCACGAAAAGTCAATGAGGAGAAGAGTGTCTTATAAAGCAGATTGGGACAAATGGAAAAGGAGATGCAAAAGCTCACTGATGAAAATAATTCCTACAAAATTAGAATGGATCAAATGGAAAGTAATGACTTTATGAGAAATCAAGAAATTATAAAACAGAACCAAAAAATGAAAAAAAAAATAGAAGACAATGTGAATTATTTCTATGGAAAAAAATACTGACCTGCAAAATAGATCCAGGAGAGAAAACTTAAAATTTATTGGACTACCTGAAAACCATGATTAAAGAAAACAAAACCTAGATATCATCTTTCAAGAAATTATCAAGGAAAACTGTCTTGATATTCTAAAACCACAGGGTTGGGGTGGCTAGGTGGCACAGTAAATAGAGCACTGGCCCTGGATTCAGGAGGACCTGAGTTCAAATTTAGCCTCAGACACTTAACACAGAACCTAGCTATGTGACCTTGGGCAATTCCCTTAACCCCAATTCCCCTCCAAAAAGAAACAAAAAAGAAATAAAACCACAGAGTAAAAGAGAAACTGAAAGAATTCACCAATCATCTCTTGAAAAGGATTCCAAAAGGAATAGTCCTTCAAATCTTATAGCCAAATTCCAGAGTTACTAGGTCAAGGAGAAATTATTGCAAGCATCCAAAAAGGAACAATTCGAGTATTGTGGAAATACTAACCAAAAATCCCCTATCCAGAAGAATTGAGTATAATACTTCAGGGGAAAAATGAACATTCAATGAAATGGAGGATATCCAAGCATTCTTGCTGAAAAGACCAGAGCTAAATAGAAAATTTGGCTTTCAAATACAAGACTCAAGAGAAGGAAGAAAATCATAAACAGGAAAGAGAAACCATAAAGATCTTATAAAGGTTGAACTGTTTACATTCTTACATGGAAAGATGATATTTGTAGCTCAGGAGACCTTTCTCAGTATTAGTGTAGTTGGAGGGGAGAGACAGACAGACAGACAGAGAGAGACAGAGAGAGAGAGAGAGAGACAGAGAGAGAGAGA
>NW_027185653.1:7957247-7958781 GCF_028583685.1 Petaurus breviceps papuanus
GAGACAGAGAGAGACAGAGAGAGATACAGAGAGTGATACAAAGAGAGACGGAGACAGAGAGAGAGACAGAGAGAGACAGAGAGAGAGAGAGACAGACAGACAGACAGACAGACAGAGACAGAGAGATGGGACAAGGTAAGTTGAATAAAAAAGAATGATGTCTAAATATAAAACTAAATGGTGAGAGAGGAATATATTGAGATAAAGAGAAAGGGAGGGATAGAATGGGATAAATTATCTCACATAAAAGTGGCAAGAAAAAGGTTTAGTGTAGGAGGTAGTCAGAATCAAACACTTTTGTAAAGTGACAGAATCAAAAGAAAAAAAAATAGAGTAAGTGCGGGCCAAGATAGGATGAAGGGTAATATAGCTAGTTTTTCACAACATGACGATTATGGAAGTGTTTTGCACAAACTACACATGTATAACCTCCACTGAATTGTTTGACTTCTCAGTGAGGGTGGGTGGGGAGAGAAGAAGGGAGAGAATTTGTGCCTCAAAGTTTTAAAAACCGATATAAAAAATGTTTCTACACACAGCTGGAAAATAAGATATACAGGCAATGGGCAATAGAAATCTATCTTGCCCTACAATAAAATAAGGGGGAAGGGAATAATAGGGGGGGATGATAGAAGGGAGGGCAGACTGGGGGAAGGAATAATCAAAATGCATACCATCTTGGGGTGGGAAGAGAGATGGGGAAAAATTTGTAACTCAAAATCTTGAGGAAAGAAATTCTGAAAATTAAAATTAAATAGATTAATTAAAAATAATAATAAAAAAACAAGAAAAACCATCCCAATATTCTAGAACCAGAGGATAAAACAGAAATTGAAAGAATACATCAATTGCTTGTTGAAAGAGATCCCAAAAGGAAAACTCCTACGAATATTTCAGTCAAATTCCAGAGTTCCCAGAACAAGGAGAATATACTGCAAGCAGCCAGAAAGAAGCATTTCGAGTATTGTGGCAACACAATCAGGATAACACAAAACCTAGCAGCCTCTACACTAAAATATTGGAGGGCTTGGAATAATATATTCTAGAGATCAGAGGAGCTTGGATTAAAACCAAGTGTCACCTCCTCAGAAAAATTAAGCATAATACTTCAGGGGGAAAAATGGACATTCAGTGAAAATGAGGACTTTAAAGCATTTTTGATGAAAAGACCAAATTGGAACAGAAAATTGTACTTTCAAACACATGACTCAAGAGAAGTGAAAAGATAAATAACAAATAGAAATCATGAAGCCCTTTTCAAATTTGAAGTGTTTACATTCCTACATGAAAAAAAGATGATATTTGAAACTTATGAGATCTTTCTCAGTATTAGGGTAATTAAACAGAATAGAATATAAATATATACATTTTATAAATGCATACATACCTGCATGTGTGTGTGTGATTGCGTGTGTATGTATATAGATAGATAGACAGACAGACATTCAGACAGACAGACAGATAGATAAATAGATAGATAGATAGATGATAGATAGATAGATAGATAGATAGATAGATAGATAGATAGATAGAT
>NW_027185653.1:7958791-7970949 GCF_028583685.1 Petaurus breviceps papuanus
GATAGATAGATAGATAGATAGATAGATAGATAGATAGATAGATAGATAGATAGATAGAGGGCACAGGGTAAGTTGAATAAAAAGGGAGGATATCTAAAAATAAAATTAAGGAGTAAGAGAAGAATATATTGGGAGGAGACAGGCAGAGATAGAATGGGATAAATGATTACACATAAAAGAGGCAGGAAAAAGCAACATAAGGGATTTTGGGGAAAGTGAAAGGGAATGGGTAACCTTACTCTCTTCAGATTTGGCTTCAGGAGGGAATAACATACACCTTAAATTGGGTTTTGGAAGTCTATCTTATTCTAGAAGAAAGTAGGAGGGAAGGGGATAAGAGAATGGGGGATAATAGAAAAGAAGGCAGATTGGAGGAGGAGGTACTCAAAAACAAGCACTTTTGTAAAGGGACAGGGCCAAAGGAGAAAACAGAATAAATGGGGGGTGAGGGGACCCATATAGGACAGAGGAGAAAAAGTTAGTCTTTTACAATATGACTATTATGGAAATGTTTCACATAATTATACACATAACCTATATTGAATTGCTTGCTTTCTCAATGAGGGTGGGGGGGGGGAAAGAAGGGTGAGAACTTGGAACACAAAGCTCTAAAAACAAATGTTAAAATTGTTTTCACATGCATCTGGGAAATGATATATAGGCAATGGTGTATAGAAATAGATATCATTCTACAAGAAAGTGAGGGGGAGGGAATAAGAGGGTGATAGAAGGCAGGGCAGAATGAGGAAAGAGGTAATCAGAATACATGCCATCTTGGGGTGGAGGGTATGAGAGAGATGGATAGAAAATCTGGAACTCAAAATTGTGTGGAAATGAATGTTGAAAACTAAAAACAAATACATTATTTTTATTAAAAAAGAAACACAGGGGTGTCTAGGTGGCATAGTAAATAGAGTACCAGCCCTGGAGTCAGGAGGACGTGAGTTCAGACACTTAACACAAAAACTAGCTGTGTGACCTTGGGCAAGTCACTTAACCCCAACTGCCCTCCAAAAAAGCAAAAAAAAAAAAACAAAGTAAAAAAAAAGAAATACAAATGCAGAGTGTTCTCTGTCTCTTACTTAGAGGGTGTAATGTATATATATATATATATATATGTATATATATATATATATATATATTCAAAGCAACATTCATCCACAACACTAATCAACTCAAGTGTCACTCAAATAAATGGAAATAAAATAGCACTGAACATAAATTAAAAAAGATCATTGAAATTTTCATAACCAAAAAATATATAAAAATATATGTAAAGTAAGCACATGCACCTTCACTCCATTCCCTCGTATTGTGACCCAAATCAACAACAAAAGATGCTAGAAAAAAAAAAAGAAATTACATAGTTCTTACCCAACTGGTCCACAGGCAAAGTTAATGGAAACATAGAAAAATATTATGAATGTAATTTTCATACTATCAATTTATGCACACATTTCAAATGTGGTCACATGATAACAAAAATATAAAGAAATATTGAAGAAATATTCTGAATAAGGATTTATATATGTGTGTGTATATGAAAATTTATAGTCATTTGACTTAGCTGAATGACTGTGTGCATTAACAAATCTCTTTTTAGAGAAACAGTCATTCATCTACAATACATTTTTTTTAAACTGTCAATGAATATTCTTTATTAAAATTGTTGTTACTTCTTCTTGCCTTCCCCTTCCCTCCCCCCAATAACTTCCCTTGTAAGGAAAACAAGTCAATACAAGAGCCACATATGAATACAGATGCCCCATTTCATACCCTTGTCCGCACCTTACTACTAAAATGTGGGAAACATATTACAACTACATTTCAACATGGGGATGAAGAAATATGGGTTCTAAATATTCTGCTTTTTGCCACAAGCTCTCTGTGTCGACTTTAATAAATCATTTTATTGTTCTCTGCCTAAGTTGCTGCATCTGAAAAATAAGGGAAATGTACTAGCAATGTGGTATCAAATTCAAATAGAACCAAGGGCCACTAAACCACACATGAAAATCCTTGTAGACTGCATTTGACTTAGAAAACCATACAGAAAATTATCTAGGTTCTATTGTATTTATTTTGTTAACTATTTTCCAAATAAATTTTAAATAGACTCTGGAAGCACTTGAGAAAACTGCTGGTCAAAATGCAGATCGCAAGACTCGTGTTTGACATACTTAGATTATCATGTCCTAACTGTAACTTCCATATCGGACACGCTGTGTGATTCTATGGTATCTAAAGTTCCTTCCAGTGTTGAAGATTTTAGCTCTACTGCAAATTCATTAAATGAATTATGAAAACTGTTAAAGTTTCAAAATAATATTCAAAAGTCAACTAAGAAAAATAAAAACATTCTTAACCAAAAATGTTTTAAAGGAAAAAGGAAGGAGGCTGCTTCTCTATCTCAATCAATTCATCAAAACTGAAGTTTTTTTTTTTAATATCACTCGGGTGAAGATTTATTTATTCACATAAACAAAATTGAAACCTGACCATCTGATTTTTTTTTTTGCAATTTTTTAGAGTATTTATAGCTTAATGAATAAGAGATAAAACATGGTTAAAATTTTTCCCACCATGAATTAAAATCTCCACTGATAGGTAACACATTCTAAACTTAGTTATCATTACTGTATGATTTAAAATATTTTGATATATAAATATCAAAAATATAAATTAACAATTTGTACTTTCACCTAATTTAGGATACCCTTCCACCAATTAGTATAAAGAAATAGGACTACTTTATATTATTAGGATCTTATTACATTCATCCCCCAAACTCATGCTTCCACCAAAATATTTGCCTTTTAATTATGAGATGATGTAAAAAAAATTTTAAAATGCAAAATATATGTTGGTTTAAAGTTTTTTTTTTTATTATTCCTAATATTACAATGTAGTATTATTGGGACACAATGAAATAAGACTAATAGTAATCCAAATTAATAACAATTGTTATTAACACAACACTTGACAAGGATTGTATCACTTAAGCCAACAACCTAGTGAGCAAATATCATAGTTATCATAAACCCCATATTTTATCTAAGGGAAATGATGCCAAGAGACATCGACTAATTCGTGGTCATCGAAATAAGTGTCAAAATCAAAATTCAAGTTCTTTTCTTCCTTTCTCCAAGTCTAAGACTTTATGTACTACACCATGCTGCCATAATTATTTTCTTTAAAGTTCTGGAAAGCCTTCCATAAATTTAATATTTTTTTATCTGTGTTGTGACCATACCCCAAACTGGTCTCTCCTCTGTCTATCTATCTATCTAATTCCTATGTCATTGCACAATCATGTGTTAGAAGTAACCAAGTAGGTTGGCACAACGTGCTTGCAGTTAAACTCCTAGCACTTCATTCTTTGAATCTGACAAAGATTTCTTGATGCCTGCCTCATGACTAGTACTGTGCTGCCATATAACTAATACGTGTGTGTACATGCACAGACAAAAGTATACAGAAACACATTCACAGAGGGAAAGACATATAAGATAGCTGGATGTGAAGGTATTTGAGGGCTAAATTAGTGTCCCAAGATGTATTATGGTCAAGAAAAGATCAGCAAGTTAACCATTTAGTGTGGAATGAGTATGGAAAATTTACTTATAAACAGCACAATTGAAACCAGAAAGATTTCAAGTATGGATTTGGGTGTGGATATTATATGATTTTGCTAAGCACTAGAATACTAGAGATATAAGAGACATTGTTAAATTGATCCCATGGTGAAGTTTTTTAGGATATATATATATATATATGGTATCAAGAGTTTTCGAACTATGTCAGAAGAGGGGGAATTCAGCCATTGACTGATAAATAAATCTTAGAAAAACTAAAGGATTTCTTAAATAAGAACTTTTCCTTTCCCTCCACTATCTAACTTGTGTAACTCCTCCTCTTCCCCTGCACGAAGGCCAGTTTACATGCATGAAAACTTTTAGATATATGTGTTCAACTTTCCCTCATATCTTCATTGTGGATGTCAGCAAGGCCATCTTCAATCGAAAATGATTTATTTTGTGCTTGTGATGGGGCAAGCATTGTGCTAATTCCAATGGAGAAAAAGGAAGGCAAAAATTAAAACACTTGAGCTCAAAAAGTTCTCATTCTAATGAGTGACACAACATATATACAGATATGTATATACAATGCAAACTGAAAGTAATCTAAAAAGGAAGATACCATTAGTAAGGACCACTTCTTGAAAAAGGTTGATTTTGAGCTGTTTTCAGAAATCCAGCAGACAGAGATGAAGACGGTGAGGATTCTAGGAGTGAGAGAAAGCCATGAAAGGTGTTGAGTCAGGAGATGGAGTATTAGGGGTGAGGAACAGCAAATAATCTAGTGAAAATGGATTGTAAATTACCTGGGAGGGATAAAAATGTAAGAAGAATGGAAAAATAGAAAGGGGAAAGGTGGTGTCAGGCTTTAAATGCCAATCTGAGGATTTTATTTTTGATTCAGGAGGGTCACTGCAGTTTAAGTAGAGAACATGGTCAGGCCTGTCTTTAGGGAAATAATTTTGGCAGTAAAGTAGAAGATGGATTGTAATGAGGAGAAACTTGAGGTAAGAAACAAATCAACAAGTTATTATAATAATAGAAGAAAGTGGTGATGGGAGTCTGAAACAGAGATGGTAATTATGTGACTGCAAATAAAGGGTATTTATACACCAGGTAATGCTATAAAGATAGAAAAAAATCAACAATTGTATGTGTGAATTCAGTGGGAGAGCCATCAAGGATGGCGCTGAAGTTGTGAGCTTGAATGAATGGCAAGAAAGTGGTACTCTTCACAGTAATTTGTTATTGTTGTTGCTGTTGTCGTTCAGTCATTTTTCAGTCATGTGACCCTATTTGAGGTTTTCTTGACAGATACTGGAACTCTTCCACAAGGAAAGTTAAAGAGTGAAAAATTTTAATATATGGGACTCGTTTAGTACTGTTGTAGTTTTTGTTGAGTAATGTCCACCTCTTCATGGCCCCGTTTGGGGTTTTATTGGCAGAGATGTTAGAAAGACTTACATTTCTCTCCCCAACTCATTTTACAGATGAGGAACTAAGGCAAACCAGATTATGTAACTTGCCCAGGGTCACATAGCTAGTAAATGTTTGAGGTCTCATGTGAACACTTGACTTCATCCTGGGCATTTTATTCACTATACCACCTAGATGCCCCACAGTAATAGTGAAATTTTAAAAGGATGTGTTTTTTGTTGTTGTTTTTGTGTTTTGAGGGGGGGGAGGATTGGGGTTAAGTGACTTCCCCAAGATGAAAAGGATGCTTTTAGAAGACTTCTATTTTGGATATGTGCATTTTAAGATGTCTATGGGGCATCTCTTTGTGGATGTCTAACGTGTACTTGGTGATGGGAGACTACAGCTCAAGAGAGAATTTAAGGCTGCATATATAGATCTGGGAATCATCTGCCTCAAAATGATAATTGAACCCATCAGAACTGATAAGATAAGAGGGACCAGAACAGATCCTAGGGGGACATACATGATTTGGGGCATGAGTTAGATAAAGAACAAAGAAAGGAGACTGAAAAGGGCCAAAGAAACAAGAGGAAAGACAAGATATAGCAGTGCATGAAATGTGTATAAGAAGAGAGTCTAGGAGAAGAGTTTGATCAAGAGGGTCACAGGCTACAGAGAAGTCAAAAAGGTTAAGGATTGTGAAAAGGCAATCCTTCTGAAAAAAAAAAAAACAATCTGGTAAAGATTATTATAGAAACTTACTTTGTTTAATGGAGTAAAGCACTATGTCCATTATCTATCCAAACAATTTATATGGATATTTTGGTACTTGACATAATGTAGGCTTGTACATTCTCTATGACATTATTTGACCAACAAATAGAGAGCATAGAATGGAAGAAAATGCAGTGAACTTAGAATTTGAAGACCATGAATCAAATCTTGGTTAAGCTATGTACTGGTTGGGGACATTGCCAAAAAAAGCCACTTAAATTTTCTGAGCTTTAGTTTTCTCCAAACTGCACAGCACCATCAGGAGAAAAATTCTAAGAAAACAATAACATTTTATGCAAATGTGAAATGTCAGCTGTGGATGTTGAGGGGGACAGAGTAAAGATAAGAGTGAAAGCACAAACTAGGCATGGGCTCCAGCTCCAACCACTTCCAATACCTGTAAAAAAATGACTCTAAACAAATTTTAAAGGTACAGAACTCACAAAGTAACAGAGAGAAACAAATCTGCTGAAAGCAGCCTGGCAGGCCAACAGAAAAGGTCTATCACAGTGCACTGGGAGCTGAGTGAAGACCCCAGTAAGCTAAGGTTCTGGTCTCAGGGTGGCCCAGATTGGACAGAGCAGACTTCAGGAGAGTGACTCACCAGCAGCTGTGGCAGTTTCCAGACTTTTCACACAATAAACACCAAAAAGAAAATAAAAAGTCAGTGGGGAACTTTGTTGGAGGGGTGAAGGAAGAGTATGGTGTGGACCCTGCCACTGGGGTGAGAAGGGGTGGGGGCTGCAGCTGCTGCCATGTGGCCACTTCCAGTGCCACTCACCTGCAGATCATAGGGGCATCAAGGGATCACTTAGAGGATAATCGCGATTGCTTTGACCTGCTTGCATGCATATGTGTGTACATGTATACATAGAGGCTAGAGGATGAGTTGAATATGAAGGTATAATACGTAAAAAATAAAATTAAGGGGTGAGAGAAGAATACGTTGGGAGAAGGAGAAAGGGAGAGATACATTAGGGCAAATTATCTCTTATAAAAGTGGCAAGAGAACACTGTTACAATGGAGGGGGAGAGCAGGAAGGTGGAAGGGAATGGGTTAACCTTACTCTCATTGAATTTGGCTTAAGGAGGGAAAAACATACACATTCAATTGGGTATCTTACCATACAGGAAAACAGGGTGTAAGGGAATAAGAGGGGGAATGATATAAGGGAGGGCAGATTGGAGGAGAGGGGAGTTAGAAGTAAACAATTTTGAAAAGGGACAGGGTCAAAGTAGAAAACAGAATAAGTGGGGGGCAGAATAGGATGGAGGGAAATATATTTAGTCTTTCACAACATAACTACTACAGAAATGTTTTGTGTAACTATACATGTACAACCTATGTTGAATTCCTTGTCTTCCCAGTGGAGTACATGAGGATGGAAGCAGGGAAGGACTCTGGAATTCAAAGTTTAAAAAATAAATGTTAAAAAATTTGCTTTTTACATGCAACTGGGAAATAAGATATACAGGCACAGGGTATAGATATTGATCTGGCCATATTAGAAAGTTTGGGGAGGGGAATGGGGAAGGATAAAAGACATAACAGATTAGGGGACGAGGTATTCAGTAAGCTCTCTATTTTTGGGGTGGGGGCAGGGGAAAGACAGGGAAAAAATTTCTAACTCTAAATCTTGTGGAGATGAATGTTGAAAATTAAAAATAAATAAATTGGGGAAAAAAGAAATATCAACTATGATGAAGAAAAAGTTGCCAGTAAAAAGCACATGAATGTAACCTTGAAATATGATTGCAAGGGGAGATGGATGGCAGGTAGATGGAACACGGGTATAGAATGACAGATCATCTTGCTCAAAACTATACAATAGAATATTTATTATTGACTGAAAATTCAGTTTTCCATATATTTTCAAAGTAGGATGAGTTTTCTAGTAATTAGTTGGAGACAGAATGATAGTTTTGTGAATTTCCGAGTTCACATGTAATCTATTCACCTAACCTAAATAAGCTTCTGCGTTCTTTCTTCTCCTGAAAACAAAGTAAAAAACAAAGAAAAAAATCTTTTTGAAAGAAACATGTTTTATAAGGTAAGCTTTCTAACAGAAATATGTTAATTCACCTTTGGATTATTTTAGCTCTTGTGAGAATAATCAGTGCTAAGTGAATTTTACTTCTTAGCATTCCTTTAGCAATGAATTATCATCATTGATATAGGAACAAGAAGATGCAGCTGGAATAATTGATTATGAACAAATTCACACAGAAGAAATACATGATGAAAATGATATCATTTGAAAGGCATAAAGCCATCAGATTTCAAAATATGTACAATGGGAAAAATATGTGTCCCCACAGAGAAAAATTATAGATGGTCTTATCCCCACTGACACAAAAGACTGATGAAAATACATCATGAATTACCCACTCCTCTGCCTATTTCCTCATCTCCATGGAACCTTTACAATGTGTACATTGAGGGAATCCTTATGGAAAAAGAAAACAAACATCTATATGACACATACATAAACAAGCTATATACTGGACAAATAGGAATTCATAACAGTGGGAAAGTACGAGAATTAATAGGGTTTGGGAAAGACTTTCTGTAAAAGATAGGGTTTTATTTGAGACTTAAAAGAAAGCTAAGGAAGTCAATAGAGAGAAGTAAGGGTGGGGTATGGAAAGCACTTAAATCATGGAAGATAACCACAATAAAGGCCAAGAGTCAAGAGGTTTTATTTGTAGAAAAGCAAAAAGGCCAGTGTGCCCTGCATGGACGTACCTGGTGAGGAGTAAGGTGTAAAAAGACTGCTTTCCAGAGGACTGCTGCTGTGAAGAGGTTCTGTTTACATAGTATAGTGAACTCTCTATTCAGTAATAAACTAAGACAAAACCCAAAATACAGTATTCACAATGTTAAAGCATAAAAATTTATTAGTAAAGTGAGCACATAGTTTTCACCAAAGTGGCCACATAGTTTTGGACAAAAGATATCATTCAGTAAGCCTTTAACTCAATCGTCTTTAAGGAGCAGGCCCCCTTAAGGGACACAAAGTACAAAGGTCAAAGTTCTCCTCCCCTAGGTCACAGTAAATCATGATCTTCTCAATCAATACACAGTAGCCAAATAAAGTATTCTTTCATCCTAAATCAAGGCTAGCTGTCAGCTTCCATGGTTCCATCTCCTGCCCAAATCTACCCAACTGTAACTTGGATTCAAAGGCAGGCATCTCTCAGCATCTTGTCCAGTTCCTCATCCAATTCCTTGTCCAGTTCCAGTTTTATATTGAAGTTTACAGTGTCCAGTCCACCTCAAGTCCTTCACAGTTCCAGTTTCTAGGACAACAAAGCTTAACGTAGCCAAAACAACATTCATGCACATTGCTGGTACCATCATCAATTAACTATCTGCCTATGGAATCAACAGAGGACCCCACAAACAAGGTCCAAAAAGTCAACAGAAATCATCAACATAGAAATCAACACAGACCCACAAACAAGGTCTGAGTACACAACACAAATCATCAGTACAGTCTCAGGACCTCCAAATCCCTCCTCCAGGACTTCTGTAAACAGACAACAAGAATATCCTCTTTCAGGGCTTCCAGTAAAATCCCAGGGCTTCTGTACAAAGTATCACAAACAAACATCAAAACACAGAGAAGAGACAAACATAGAGTGTTGGGACACAACCAGTATTCTCCTTCTTAACTCTGCCATCAAAGAGTTCTCTTCTCAGTTCTTCTCATTTCTGCTCTCTAGCCTGGACCTCTCCTTATATATGGTCATTAGCTCATCCCCTTCTTGTTGCATCAGCAATAGGAGTTCACAAGGTTAGTGATCACAAGTTGTGGGGTTCACAAGTTCTGCTTCTCAACAAAGACTTGATACAGTCATGGGCAAGAACTGAAACAAGGTGCCAACTAAATAGCTTAAATAAGGTGTTAACTACTTCTTTGCTTGCCATTACAGGGCGCTAGGCTAAGGTCTTTCTATGCCAAAGAGAACATTTTCTATTTGATCCTGGAGGCAATAGGGAGTCACTAGAGTTTATTGAGTAGGGGGTATTTGTGATATGAATGAACATGTATTTTATGAAAATCACTTGATGGGTGAATGGAGGATGGATCAGAGTGAGGAAAGACTTTAGTTAGACAGACCTACCAGAAGGTTATTGTAATAGTGCAGTTGTAATATTGTAATAGTGAGGCGATGTTTTTCTGTACTATAGTAGTGGCAGTGTCAGAGCAGAGAAAGAGATATAGTCAAAAGATTCTATGAAGGTGAAACTGACAGGCTTTGGCAACAGAATGTGTGTGTGTGTGTGTGTGTGTGTGTGTGTGTATGACAATGAGGAGCTAGGATGACTCCCAGGTTGTGAGTCTAAGGGACTGAAACAATGCTGTAACCCTCTATGATAACAGGGAAGCTAGCAGAGGAAGGAAAGGCATTTTGGGGTGAGAAATTGGGAGTCAGAAGAGGACTGGGGTGGGACAGGTAGATTTGAAAATCATTCATCATAGAGATAATATTTAATTCTATGGGAGTCATAAGATCATCAAGTGAAGTAGTATAGAGACAGAAGAAAAGAAAGTATGTGTTGACACAAATATTAAAAAAAGATTTCTTACTCTCATGGAACCTATGTTCTATCAGAGGACACACAAGGAATAAACACATAAACACATGTACACATATACAGAGACAGATGCACATATATAAGAAATGAAAAATCAATACAAAATGAATAAAACAGTTAAATACAAAGGGATTGGTAATAAAAGAAAATAACCACAATCAGAAAAGTCTAGCAAACCAAAGAAAATGAAGTGGATAAAGAACGCGCATGGCCAGATACTGGCATGTGCTTGCATGGCGTATAGAATGATGAGGCTCCAAACAAAATGCTGGACAGAATAGGACAAAAATGGACGGTCTCATGTTGGGGAAGGTTTACTGTGTTTCATGATCTCCAACTTCTTCTTGACAGCAAAGTTCTTCATCAGAGTCATAGTTTCGGTATCTTCTTATTTCTATGCAGGTGTGTGTGTGTAGGTGTGTGTGTGCACGTGTGTGCATGTGCGTGTGACAGAAAGAGAGAGAGACAGAGAGACAAACAGAGAGAGAGAGAGAGAGAGAGAGAGAGAGAAGAGAGAGAGAGAAAGAGAGAGAGACACAGAAAGAGAGAGAGGCGGGGGGGGGATTAGGGCATTGGAGAGACACTGGGAGAATTTAAATATATTGAACTATTTTACCAATTTTCAAGAGTATCTAAGTATGAAAAAGGAGATTCCAGAATGAAATAACACAGAGGGACACGAAAATACTTAACCAGTATCTCAGAAATAATGTTTTAAAAAAGCTTTTAGCACATTGGACAAAAATTGGTGAGGTGTATCATCAAACATTGGTTAGAACCTGAGGAGACTGTGTAAGACATGTGCAGCAGCAGCACAGGAGGAAAAGGAATGGAGTAGTTGTAATCTGAACTGAGAGAGGGAGTGTTTCTAGCAATGAGATCATGGATATGTTGAGACAAAGAAGCGCAGAAGAAGGTATTTTTCTAAGCAAAATGAAATACTTTCCTTTCAAAACATATAGTGAAATATTTTCTTTGCAATATATTTTAAGTGACCTCTTGGTTTTCACTAAAGATGTGGCCAATAGCAGTAGTGACTAATATTTCATACAATAATTTTTTACAACAATAATATTATATTGAAGTTAGAAAAGAGACCTAGATCTATTCTAAGGCCTTGATTTTATAGATAAGGAAACCAAACCCCCAAATAAATTGGCTTATGTGAGATCATATAGCTGAAAATGATAGCATGAGGATTAGAAACTTAGTATTCACAATTTCTACATACCATTGATTCAATCCATATTGGTCTGAATTTTCTTTTTTTTGCTAAACTGAATAGATTTTTAAAATGCAAACACAAATAAAGGTGTTGTAGTAAACATATTGATAAAGTAATAGGAAAGTACTAGTCAATATTTTAATCCAAAAAAATAAATAACATTTTGATGGTAGCTATGGACACGTTAGTAGCAATCCCACAATACTTTAAAATATATTCTTCAAAAAACAGAGCAGCATAATGCAATGTAAGAGCAGACTGAGATAGAATGCTAAAGTGGTTACATTTTGTTTTTGGCACCTTTCTATCTCCCTTTTTGAAATTTTTATCTGGTATTTAATTTTCTAGTAAACTCCAGAAGAAAAGTATTTTCATCTTTCTTCTTGACAGCCACAATCCTCACATGCAGACTTATCCCACCATATCTTTTGCCAGTCTCTAAAATGATCCATGCTCCCAAATTACCCATGCCTCTCTACTTCCATATCTATGTCACCTCTATCTATCTATCTATCTATCTATCTATCTATCTATCTATCTATCTATCTATCTATCTATC
>NW_027185653.1:7970959-7976716 GCF_028583685.1 Petaurus breviceps papuanus
ATCTATCTATCTATCTATCTATCTATCTATCTATCTATCTATCTATCATCTATCTGTCTGTCTGTCTATCTATCTACATATCTATCCATCCATCCATCCATCCATCCATCTTTATCATTCACACACATACACACAAGACCTTCCTTCATTTCAGTTAGTCTCTACCAATGAAGAAAGGATGAAATATGATAAAATTAAATCCCACTGAGGCATAAATAAAGGCATGGCCATAAAAGACACTCACATTTTATAAAGGGTTCTCTTTTGACTCACATCAATCTCTAATAGGTAGAAATTTAGGAAGTAAGAGAAATTTAAGTGAAAAAGTTCAGGCAGCTTGGGGTAGATTAGGCATGGGGAGGATTTTCCTTATTAGGTTTTCCTCATAGATTACCATCCTATTCTGGCTATGATTAAGGCCAATTCACTTAATGGGTAATACTCTGGTCAAGCAATTAGCTTTACCATGAATGTGGTAAGAATAAAAAAAATCAATGAATCAGCATTTAGGAACTCACTACATATTTAATTTTAAGCACCTCTAGAATGTATGTAAAATGACGTTCCAAATCTCTTCTCCCTTCAAAAAAAATTATCCTACTGGAATGCATTTCCCTAAAAAACAAAATTCCAACAAATGAATATACACATACTATATTTTCAAGTTTTCTGATCATATGTGTGTATATATATACATATATGATTATATCCCCACTAAAATACATTGCTATAATTTATTATTAGTCATCACGATATATTCTTATTTTCACATCAGCTAAGAAGCCCCAAACTTGATTTTTTTCTTTTTTTTAAAGAAAAATCACATTTCCTTTTTAACTTTTTCATGCTATTTTTTTATTTTGAGCCTTCAACTAAGAAAGCCTTTCATTCTTTTTCTTCCTCCTTTTTCTTCTCTTCCCTCTCTCATCTTTTCTTCTTTCCACCCTCATTTATTGAGGAAAACTATATGCCACAGACTGTTTTAGTTACTAAGGGAAATACATAGTTACTCACATCACCAGCACCTATGCTCAAGGTACTTAATTTAAGAGAGGAGAAAAGCCACTTACAGTATCACCCACTGGTATATTTAGGGCGTGGAATCAAGTTAGATGCCATACTTTAGTTTTCAAATTGTTATAGCAGTACTTTTTGTGGCTAAATACATCACATTTTGTACTTGAAAACACGTTTCACCTGACCAATTTGTTCTGTGAGGTATTATTACACATTAAACATCTGAACCGCATAGTGCTTCTAAATAAAGCAACAAATAAAAGGACAAGACCCCACATTTCACTACAATAAGAAACACATTAGGAAGTAGGAGTAATTTATTTTATTTCAAATAAAAGCTAAACAAGATGTAAAACAAAGGACAAGACTAACAGACTCATGGCCTGGTAACTTAGCCAAGATTGCTTGGTCAAATTAATAGCAAGAAAATTCATTTATATTTGCTACCAGCACCCCACAAAAGGAGACTATAAATTCTTAGTTACAATACACTGATAAGGCAAATAAGTTAATTAAAGTTCTTAATATAATAATGATAGTAATAATAAGCCTTTTCATTCCCCATGATTTTTTCATTTGCTGCTCTGAGATTTAGGAATGTGATATCATGCCTTAAGGAAATTAACCCTTTCTTGTCTAGGAATTATTTTCTGTGGCTTTGCTTTTCTGGTTGAAGACTTATATGGCCCACTATAATGACACAGGACCTAGCCACACTTCATTACACTCACAATCTTTTCCTCTTCCACAATGCCACCATGCTACCGACTTCTAGAGAGATAGAGATTTGAGCTTTTATTTCATTGGTTTAAGGGACTCTTGCAAGAGGAACTAATGCTTGTCTGCCAATGCAGATCTTCCCCTTCTTTGCAACTATCAGAGAGATGTATAGGAGATTGAAAACTTAAGTCATCTGCCTATGATTATATAGTCCATATATGACAGAAATAGCCAGTTTTTCTGATACTATGTTGGTGTCTTTATAAAAAGGGTAAGCTGTCTCTTATTAAAGATGCCAATTCTAGACTTATATCTGCTTTTTTTTGGAGAGCAATTGGGGTTAAGTGACTTGCCCAAAGTCGCATGGCTAGTAAGTGTGTCATGTGTCTGAGGCCAGATTTGAACTCAGGTCCTCCCAAGTCGGGGGCCCGTGCTCTATTCACTGCACCACCTAGCCCCCCCACTAGAATTATATCTGAACTAATGCTGATATTGGTACTGGAGATGTGTGGAGCTGCTCCTCTCCTTATCCTGTAACTGCCCAAACTATAACCCGCTAACCTAGTCAACACTGAATCTCTTTCTTTAAGAACTGAGCTCTTCGATGGCAGACATGAACAGTCTGTGTATTTGCATACTCAGCATTTAACACAGTGTTTTGCATATAGTAACAAATTATTTTTTAATTTCACTCATTAATATGAAAAACATAGATAGAAGACAACAGAATTACTATTTAAAACTGCAAATTCTCCCTTTCCTCTTATGTCATAGCTCCAAGTGACTTGTCAAATTGACTTTATTAGACTTGGACAATAGAAATATTCTCCTTTAGCATAGATCCTTTATTTTAGATACAGATTTTTTTTATTGTTACAGCATTTTTGCTGAAAATAAACATTTAGCTAAAAATATGCAGCAATATAAGTCAGTTCTTAACTTGAAAGTTTTAGGGTGTCTACTATAAATATGGATTTCCAACATGGTTTCTCAAAAATGACATTCATGAATATTTAAGCATGTACTGAGCAGTAATAAAATGGACAGGCATAGAATTAGTTAACCAATTTAAATAAGACATATTAACAATTCACAAATAAACCAAAACCAACAGTAATAAAACTATCCTAACAATAAAGAATAGAGGTCTGAAAGGCATAAATCTGACATGGTGATATTTGTGTTGCCTTGTCAGTGCAACTGAGAATTGTTTGGAGAAGAATGAAGTAACTTCAAGGGCATAACTCACACATTTAAAGTTGTCTGATTTTATGAACAAAGGGGACCTGAAATTAAATTAAACCCGGCTATTATGCTGTGATAAAAGACAGAAGAACAGAAAAAAAGTCAGAAAATGAATGCAAATATCAGGGTCTTCAGCTGTCAGCTTCCTAGATCCCACAGTCTTAATCATGGCCACCCTCAATATAATAAGGATGAATTCAGAAGGCGGTATCGAGATTTTTTATTTGCTGACTTCATGATGCACTTCTAAACTCTTCTCTGTGTTCAAGACCATGGACAACTCACCAGCATTGACCACCAATACTCCAATCACAAATTCCTCCCCAGTTATATTGCTAATGGCTTCTTCTCTCCCATTCTTTTGCTCTGAAATAACATTAAGACAGAGTTGGCCATAAATTCCAATTAAGAAGCCCTGCTCTGCCCAGGTTTTATGAATGTCACTCTGGCAAACCCAGTATCTGATAAAGAAAAGAATGGAAGCTTCTGGAGGTCAGAGACTATTTCATTTTCTGACGTTGTTTTCCTTGTTCCTAGCATAGTAAATGGTATATGAAAGTTAATTTAAAATGACTGATTGATTTGCAGTTATCTTTTTAGAACCATAATTGGCAGTAGTTAGGATTTAATTATCAATCATTGTAAATTGAACATAAATAATATGAATTTGGTGTCAAGGAAAGAGCACTGCATTTAGAATCAAAGGGCCTAGGTTCATTTCCTGATGCTATTACTTACCAACTATGTGAGTACAGAAAAATCACTTACCCTCTCTAGGGCTCAGTTTTCTCATCGATAATATGAAGGTGAATCTTAGATAACCTTTAAGATCCCTCCTACGTCTAAATCAATGATCCTTACTCATGGTAGAGGGTGACAAAAACTGTGGAAAACAAATGTTACTGATTCCTACAGACTTGCTTCTACTATCTCCCTCTCCATATACACACCATATATAAATTGATAATATATTATATAGTTAATAAATTATATATATATATATATATACATATATACAAATATGTGTATGTGTATATATGTGTGTGTGTGTCTATACACACATATATATTAAATAAGAGAGAGAGAAAGAGAAAGTAAGAGTGGGGAGGGACAGGAGAGAGACAATGGGAGAAGGAGCATGTGTTTGGCTGAGCTAAATAGCTTTTCTTTGCCACAAGGAACAGTTACATGTAGTTGGTGTGGGGTTTCTAAGGAAATGATTATAACATCACAAATAAAAAGTCAACCTTTAAAATGATTTCAACAGAATCAGAGAAAATAAAATACTATTTTAGGTATATTTAATATATTTTATTAAAGTAATACCTGTTCATTTTTATTCTTGTGTATAGAAGGCTTGTTGTCCCAGTATTATAACAAGTATTTACATTATCAAAGTGACCTGTATTTTCATTAAGATTGAATTAGTAAACTTACTATTTATTTTTTGTTGTTTCTGACTTCAGTGGTACCATATACTTTCAGTACAGAAACTCTTTCCCCCACAAAAATTATTTTTATTTGCTCATTTTATTTCAAATTATTATTTGCTCATTTTAATGAAATCTTAGTTTCATATTGTTGTGTGGGACACTGATAGATTAAGTGACTTGTCCATAGACAGAAAATGTGTACCAGAGGCAGAATGTAAATCTATGTCTGGTTTCCAAAATCCAAAGTCAGTCCTTTATCTACTATAGCACACTCTCTCTTTTGCTATACATAATTTAATCACACACAGAATTTCAAGTTTGTATAAATTAGTTTACTAAGTCATAGAGTTAATACACGATAACCGGACTAAAGTCATGACAGCAGTGTTTGTGCTTGTAATGAACATTAGATATTAATTACTCTACTACTGACCACTGGTTCCAATTAATTATATTCACAATTTTTTATTTACATTATCTTCATTTTCAAACATGTCTCTCCATCCAAGAAGCAAACCATCCTTTGTAAAAAAAAAAAAGAAGAAAAAGGAAAAAAAATTGAAAAAAGGCAAATCACCAAAAACCAATACCCACAACCAAGTAGTGAAAGTATTACAATCCCTCTTAGGGATGAAGAAACTGAGATTTGGAGAGGCTGACTTGCTCAAAGTTGAATAATAATAATAGATAGTATTTATATAGTACTTTGAAGTCACAAAACACTGTAAAAATGTATCTCATTTCATCCTTATAACAACCTTCAGAGTTAGGTGCTCCTATTATCCCCATTTTAAAAATGAGAAATCTGAGTCATAGAGAAGAACTGTGAAATTATATCTAGGTACTAGTTAAGATACTAAGGACTTAGTGGCACACATACATTGTTATTAATAATGCTAAATGAAGGTTGGGCTTTGGAAGAGAGAAATAGATATGGAATATGAGTGGCTTATTCAGAAGGTAGTTTGAATGGTCCATTGAGAATAGTTTAAACTAAAAGTGGAGGGAAGGAGAAACACTGCCCATATGCATTTGCTAAGGCATCAGGTTAACAGAATGAAGGAAGAACACAGTGATAAAACAAGTACTGCTCAGGAGGCAATAGCTAGATGAGAGAGACACTAGAAATTATCTCAGATACATAAATGCAAATATATAAATTATGGAAAATATGCAAAATTAAAACTCAAAACGAAGAGTTAAATTTGACAAGTTGCTGAGAGTTAGTGGGATGTGTCTCAAGATTGGCATATGATATTAGAAGTGTATATAAATTATCCAAAAAGGAGACTTTCAATAAAAGATGCAACGGATTATTATTTTCTGTAAAAAATATATATAT
>NW_027185653.1:7976816-8047229 GCF_028583685.1 Petaurus breviceps papuanus
GAGGAGGAGGAGGAGGAGGAGGAGTATACTAAATACCATCTAGCCAGAAGAAAGATATGGATGGTAAACTCATGAAAGAAAACACAAAACTAACAAAGAGATGTGATACAATAGTGAGAAAAGACTTCTACTTTCATGATTTTTGCTATTGTTTTCTCTGTGAACAGTAAAAAAGCTGACGAAATATCCACTTGTCCTAATAATTTCCCCCTTTTTTTTTGCTTTTTTGAGGGGGGAAGGTAGGGAAATTGGGGATAAGTGACTTGGAAAAGGTCAAACTACTAGTTTTTGTGTTATGTGTGAGGCCGGATGTGAACTCAGGTCCTCCTGACTCTAGGGCCAGCACTTAAAAATTTCACTTTTAAAAAATGAATAAAGTAATGAGAAGGACTATGATTCTGATCTTGATCCTGACTCATAAGTATCAGCTTGATGACTAAGCATAAATAACAGGAATCTTGGGTAAACTACCCCATCTTAGAGTTCATGGTAAATAAGGCAGGATAAATTTTGTATCATCATCAATCTATGTGTACATTACTGGAAAGTGTACTACCAAGGTGTAGCAGCAAGCACCCCAGTGTCCCCAGGGTTGCTGCCAACACAGGTTCTTGGATCTGCTTTGTTAAAGGAAAGCAATGCAAAATGGGTTAACAAGCTTACTTTAATCAGTCAAATATGTATCGTTTACCCAATTCAGGGGAAAAAGGTCAGCACCCCGAACTTCAGAATGTGCAGACAGAATTATCAAAAGAGAGAAACAGATCAAGTAGACAGCTTTCCAAACTGCCTAACCATTATATCCATACCAAATCAACATCTGGGTTTCAACATCTGGGTTTTTCAAAGCCAGGGAGGGGGGCGGCTCTTGACAACGGCTTCCCAGAGTTTCACCTGATCAAATCACAGAACACTTCTTAAACTGAGCTCCCCAAAACAAAGGTACACATCAGGGCTTATAAAGCCTTCTCCTGGCTCAGAGAATGTAACAACCTTATTGACTCACTGCCCAATCAAAAAGCATCTACTGAAAAACAAGCCTCCCACCCCAGGCTACAGGTGCACTTTAGCCTAGGGGCAGGGAAGATCTTTAAAATTTACATTCCCATTACACAAGGTAAGTGAATTTATTATTTATTAATGGCATTCAGAACAAATCACTGTAACTGATGATGTGGTGCTGGCTAGTGGAGAACTCATGTTTTCTTGGTATTAAATGGTAAGCCCAAAATTAGCACAAGTAGCAGAGAACTGATGCATAATTTGTTGTATCTCAGGTTCAGAAGATGAATCAAGTGCACAATCATCAATAAACAAAAAATCATGCACCTACTGTCCCCTCCACTTCAGTTTTGACTTGTACTATTTTCAAGGTAAATAATTTACTGTCACTGTGGTAGTTGACATTGATTCCGTCTTCGTGATCACTGAAAGCATCAAACAATAGTGCTAAAAACATCATACCAAAAAGCATGGAAGCAAGCACACATACAGACTTGCTTCCCACACTGGTTGACTGCCAGAGGGTGAAGGCATTAACCAGAATCCATGCAAGCATGCCATCATGAAACCGGTGTACTATACTGATGAGCTTCTCTGATTGAGGAAGATAGGAATGTGATAAAAGACAATGTAACAAAAAAAGATTTATCCAACTCATTTTGCAACTAGAAGGTATCAGAACAGGTTTTCTGGAAGAGGTGACACCTGTTTTCGATCCTGAAAAAAGGTAAGAATAATAAAAGGCAGAAATGAGAAGGGAAGCCATTTCAGGTACCAGAACCAAGGCTGAAGGTAGGATTCTCTAAATAAACCATCATATCACATGCAAAGAGTGATAGTTCTTTTCATCAATGCCTATTCCAATTTCTTTTTATTATCTTATTACTGAGGTTAAATTTCTCACACAATATTGAATAAGAGTTGTGATAATATACATCTTTGTTTGACCCCCAATCTTATTGCAAATGTTTCTAGCTTTTCCCCATTACAAACAAAGCTTGTTGGTGGTTTTAGATAGATGCTACTTTTCATTTTAAGGAAAATGTTTATTTCTAGTGTTCTTAAGAGGAATGGATTCTATATTTTCTTAAAAGCTTTTTTCTGCATCTAATTAAAAAATAATAAGATTTCTGCTAATTTTGTTATCAATGTAGTAAATTATGCTGATAATTTTCCTATTGTCAAACCAGTCCTATATTCCTGGTATAAATCCCACCTGATCATAGTGTATTACATGTGTGATATGTTACTGCAATCTCTTTGCAGATATTTTATTTAAAATGTTTGCATCAGTATACATTAGGAAAATTGAGGTACAATTTTCTTTCTTCATTTTGGTTCTTCCTGCTTTAGGAATCAGAATCATAATTATATGGTGAAAAGAAGTTGGTAGCACTCTTTTATCTATTTTTCTTTTTTTAAAGCAATTGGGGTTAAGTAACTTGCTCAAGGTTACACGGACAGGTGTTTCAGAGTGGGTGCTAAGTATCTGAGCCCAGATTCGATCCCCCAGGTCATCCCGACACTGGGGCTGGTGCTCTTACTCTCTGTGCTACCTGGCTGCCCCTCTTTATCTATTTTCCAAAAATATTTTATACAGTATTGTAATTGTGTTATTTAAATGTTTGGAAGAATTCACTTGTAAATCCATCTGGACATGGAGATTTATTTTCCTAAGAGAGCTCCTTGATTGCTTATTCAAATTCTTTTTTCTGAAATGAGGTTAAGTATTTTGTTTTCTGTTAATCTGTGTAATTTACATTTTTGTAAATCATCCAATTCACTTGAAATATTAGATTTAAAGGCACACAGTTGGGCAAAAGAACTACTAATAATTGCCTTAATTTCATCTTTGGTGGTTATGAATTGATCTTTTTAAATTTTTAATACTGTAATATGGTTTCTTCTTTTTCATGTAATCAAGTTAAGCAAAGGTTTATGTATTTTATTTTTTTTCTTAAAAATTGCTATTTATTAGTTCAATAGTCTTCTCAATTTCAATTTTATTAATATCACCTTTGATTTTCAGAATTTCTAACTTGGTATTTAATTGGGGGTTTTAAATTTGTTCTTTATCTACCTTTTTTTAGTTTCAAGCCTAATTAATTTATACCTTCTTTCTCCATTTTATCCATGTAACCATTGAAAGATATAAAATTTTCCCTAAGAAATGCTTTGGCTGCATCCCAATAGTTTTGGTACATTATGTTATAATTCTATCTGCTGAAGATATTAAATGTTTCTATGATTTGTTTTTTGATGCACTCATTCTTTAGTATTAGCTTATTTAGTTTCCAATTAATTTTTAGTCAATCTTTTCATGACCTTTTGTTCCATGTAATTTTTAAAAATCATGTTCTGAAAAGGATGCATTTAATATTCCTGCCTTTCTACATTTGAATGTGAGGATTTCATGCCCTAGTATGTGGTCAATTTTTTTTGTGTAGGTTTCATTGAGAAAAATAAATATTCCTTTTTATACCCATTCATTTTTCTCCAGATATCAACCATATATAACTTTTCTAAAATACTATTTACCTCTTTAACTTCTTTCTTGTTTATTGTTTGGTTAGATTTATCTAGTTCTGAGAAGTGGAGGGGGAGATCTGTCACTAGTATAATTTTGCTTTCTATTTCTTCCTGTAACTCACTTAATTTCTCTTTTAAGACTTTGGATGGAGGGCAAAGTCAAGATGGCAGAGCAGAAACAGGACTTTCACAGGGCTCCAGCTTCACCTCCTCCAATTCAGGTAAAAAATGACACCAGACAAACTTTGGAGCTTCAGAACCCACAAAATGACAGAGAGACATTAACCTCCCACTGAAGACAGCCCAGCTGGCCAGCAGGAAGGGGCAAGCTAGGCTCTCTGGGAGCCAAGCCCAGACCTGCTCAAGCAGGAGGATTTAGCCTTGGGGAGGCCTGACCAGCTGCTGGCTGGAGGGACTTCAGATCACCAGGCGCTGGGGCATTTTTCGGAATTAAAACCCATAGATGGCAAAGACAAAGTGAGAGATCAGTGTAGAATTTGCAGTAACAGAGAATTCAGGAGTGTGGTCCAGCCTTTGTGCCCAGGGAAAGAAGCAGTTAAGGCTCCACAGGAGTGCACCCACCCTCCACTTGGCTGCTTCAGAGCCCCAGGCCTGCAGATTGTAGGGGGACCAAGCACCCAAACTGAGGAATAATCGCTCTTGCTCTAACCTGCTTGGATCTGGATCACACTTTTGGGTGGAGGTCCTGGGGTACATGATGCAGTTTGCCAGAGATTGTTGAGGCTTCAGAAAGGGCCCCCAACTAATAGCTACAGCAACTGCAATAACCCCAGCGATTGGGATAAAACTCCCCCTCCAGGTAGCAGAGGTCGACTGTGGCAAAAGGTTCAAAAGTCAAGTAATTGAGAGGAAACATGAGCAAGAAAGGAAGCAAAAAAACAGAGGAATCTGACATTGGACTCCTATTTTTGCAACAAAAAAGGATCAAAGCATGGAACAGGAGGAAGACAACAAAGTCAAAACTTCTGTACCAAAAGCTTCCAAGAAAAACACAATCTTGTTACAGGCCATAGAGGAGCTTAAAAAAGATTTTGAAAACCAAATAAGAGAAGTGGAGGAAAAATTGGGAAGAGAAATGAGAACACTGCAAGAAAATTATTAAATGAGAGTCAACAACATGACTGAAGAAAATAACATATTAAAAAAATAGACTAACCCAGATGACAAAAGAGGCTCTAAAAGAAAATGAGAAGAATGCCTTAAAAAGCCAAATTTACCAAATGTAAAAAAGAATTTCAATAGCTCACTGAAGAAAATTATTCCTTCAGAATTAGATTGGAGCAAATGGAAGCTAGTGACTTTATGAGAAATCAAGGCACTATTAAAGAGATCCAAACAAATGAAAAACTAGAAGGCAATGAAGAAATAAAAGGCAATGTGAAATATCTTATTGGAAAAACTATTGACCTAGAAAATAGATCTAGGAGAGATCATTTAAAACTTATTAGACTACCTGAAAGCTATGATAAAAAAAAAACCAAGAAATCATCCTTCAAGAAATTCTCACAGAAATTTGCCCTGATGTTTTAGAACCAGAGGGCAAAACAGAAGTTGAAAGAATCCACCAATCACCTCCTGAAAAACATCCCCCCCAAAAACTCTTAGGAATATGATATCCAAGTTGCAGATTCCCCAGATCAGGGAGAAAATATTAAATGCAGCCAGGAAGAAACAATTTCAATATTGTGGAAACACAATCAGGATAACACAGGATCTGGCAGCTTCTACCCTGAGGGATCGAAGGGCTTGGAATATGATATTCTGGATGTCAAAGGAGCTGGGAGTAAACCAAGAAACACCTACCCAGCAAAACTGAGTATCATGTTTCAGGGGGGAATATGTTTATTCAGTTGAATAGAGAACTTTCAAGAATTCTTGATGAAAAAAACAGAGTTGAATAGAAAATCTGAGCTTCAGATACAAGAAGCAAGAGAAGCATGACAAGGTAAACAGGGAAAAGAAATCATAAGGAACTTATCAAAGTTGATTTACATTCCTCCACTGAAAAATGGTAAGTGTAACTGATGAAACTTTTATCAGTAGGAGAATAGTTGAAGGGAATAGAATTGTGTGCATGTATGTGTATAAATGTATCTATGTGTGTTTATATATTATATATACATATATGTATACATGTATGCGGATATGTATCCATATATATATGTCTATATAGGAGGGTTTATGGGCATTTGAATACATATGTGAATGTGTATATATGTTTACAGGTATACATAGAGAGAGGGCACAGGACTGATTTAATAGGAAGGAATAATACTTAAAAGGTGAAATAAAGTGATGAGAGAGTCATTTAATGAGAGAAGGGGAGAGACAGAATGGGGTAAATGATGTCGTACAGAAGAGGCAAGTGAAAACTGTTACAATGAAGTAGAAGAAAATGGGTCAACCTATTCTCATTGAATTTGGCTTGAGGAGGGAATGAAATACACCCTAAATAGGCGATCGCACCCTACAGCAGAGTAGGGGGTAAGGGGATGAGAGGCGGGATAATGGAAAGGAGGGCAGGCTGGAGGTGAGGGAAGCTGGAAGCACCCACTTCTGAAAAGGGACAGGATCAAAGTAGAGAATAGAACAAGTGGTGGGTGGGATAGGATGGAGAGAAAAAGAGTCAGTCTTCCACAATATATCCACTAAGGAAATGGTTTGCATAGCTACACATCTGCTATCTATATTGAATTACTTATATTCCCAAGAAAGGTGGGTGATGAGGGAGGAATGGAAAGAATCTGGAATTCAAAGTTTAAAATCAAATGTTTAAATATACGATGATGATGATTGTCATTATTATCATTATTATTATTTTACATGTAACTGTGAGATGAGATATACAGGCACTGGGGCCACAGTGCCCTACTGGAAGTTGGAGGGAGTATGGGGGAGAGCAGATTGGATGAGGAAATATTGTGTGGGATCACAATTTTGGTGCGGTGGGTAGGCAAAAATGGGGAGAAAATTTGTAACTCAAAATCTTGTGGAAATGAATGATGTAAACTAAAAGATAAAGAAGAGAGAAAAATTTAAAAAAATAATTTGGATGCTATACCTTTTTGTGTGTATGTGTTTAGTATTTATATTACATCATTTTCTACGGTACCTTTTAGCAGGATGCAGCTTTCTTTCTTATATCTCTTAAATAGATAATTTTTTGCTTTTACTTTGTCTGAGATCAGGATTGCTAACCAATGCTTTTTAAAAAATAACTTCAGTTGAAGCATAAAACATTCTACTCCAGCCTTTTACCTTTGCTCTGTATGGAACTCTCTGCTTCAAATATGATTCTTATAAACAACATATTCTAAGTTCTCATTTTTTAATCCACTCTGCTGTCTTCTTCCATTGCATGGAAGAGTTCATACCATTCACATTCACTATTATGATTACTAAATGTATCTTTTTCACCATCCTGTTTTCCACTATGTCTATTGTTTTATCTTTCCTTCCTTCCTTCCTTCCTTCCTTCCTTCCTTCCTTCCTTCCTTCCTTCCTTCCTTCCTTCCTTCCTTCCTTTTTCTTTCTTTCTTTCTTTCTTTCTTTCTTTCTTTCTTTCTTTCTTTCTTTCTTTCTTTCTTTCTTTCTTTCTTTCTTTCTTTCTTTCTTTCTTTCTTTCTTTCCATTTGCACTACAGTTTTACTTTTCACCACTGCTTCCCTGAATATACCCTCCCTTCTAATGATCCCTTCTCTTTTCTTTCCCTTTTCATTTCTGCTTGTTCCATCCATTCTTCCCTCCCTTCTATCCACTTCTTTTCTTTCTCCTCTCCCCTACTATTTTTAATAGGGTAAGATGGAATTCCATATATAAATGACTGCATATTATTCCCTCTTTGAGCAAAATCCAATGCAAGTAATGTTCAAACAATGCTTGCTTCCTTCCTTACTTTCCCTCTACTGTAATAGGACTTTATGCCTCTACATGTAATATAATTTATCATTTCCTGCCTTTTCTTTTCATCTTCTGCCAGTATAATCCTTTTTCAACAATTTAATTTTTTATCATTACATGAAAATCAACTTTTACCCACAACCTCTATCTATATGTACCCCTTCTACATGTCCTAATAAATATACATTTCTCAAGAGATATAGGTATCATCTTCCCAGGTAGGGATGCAAATAGTTCAACCTTATTTAATGATATGATTTTTTTCTTTCCTTTTTTACCTTTTTATGTTTCTCTTGAGAATTGTATTTGAAAATCATATCTTCTATTCAGCTCTGGTGTTTTCTCTTCCTTCGGGAAAGTTTAGAAGTCCCGGTTTTTGAGGGTGGAGTCAAGAAGACAGAGTAGAAACAGGACTTCCCCAGGAGCTCTGGTTCACCTCCCCCAATTCATGTAAAAGGTGACTCTGAAGAAACACTGGAGCTACAAAATCTACAAAATGACACAGAGAAGCCAACCTCCCACTGAGAACAGCTCAGCAGGCTGGCAGGTATCAGACAGTGCAGAGCTCTGGGAGCTGACTCTAGGCCCCTGCAAGCCTGAGGCTTTAGCATCATGGGAGGCCTGACCAGCCACCAGCTGGAGGGATTTCAGTCACCAGTAGATGTGGTGTTTTCTAGAATTATCAACACATAGATGCTAAGGACAAAGTGAGATGTCAGCACAGTGTGGACTTTGGGATCCACTACATGGGAGTACAGTCAACTTTTGCCCCTGGGGCAAGAAGTGGCTGAGGTACTGCAGCTATGCAGCTCCAGCCATGTGGCTGCTTCAGCTCCTGGCCTGCAGATTTTAGGGCAACCAAGCAAGCAGTCTGAGGAGTAAATCGCTCTTGCTTTATCTTGCTTTGATCTGGATTGTGATCAAGGGTGGAGGTCCTGGGGTAAGTCACTAGCTTGCCAAAGCATGTGGAGGCTTCAGAGAGGGCACAAAACTAATACTTTTGGCAGCTGAGAAAACCCCAGCATTTGGGACAAAGCTTCCCTGTCTGGGGGTGGAGTCCTACACTGGCAAAAATCCCAATAGTCAAGTAATTGAGTGGAAATACGAGTAGACAAATGAAGCAAAACAAACAGAGCAACCGAACTTTAGATGCCTATTTTGGGGAGAAAAAGAATCAAAGTATGGAACAGGAGGAAGACAGAAGTCAGAACTCCTGCACCAAAAGCTTCCAAGAAAAATATAAGCTGGTTACCGACCATAGAGAACCATACGAAGGATTTTGAAAAGCAAATAAGAGAAGTGGAGGAAAAATTGGGAAGAGAAATAGAATGATGCAAGAAAATTATGAAATGAGAGTCAACAACATGACTGAAGAAAATAACACCTTAAAAAATAGATTAACTCAAATGGCAAAAGAAGCTCAATAAGCCAATGAGGAGAAGAATGCCTTAAATAGCCGAATTTGTCAAATGGAGAAAGAATCTCAAAAACGTACTGAAGAGACTAATTCCTTCAGAATTAGATTGGAGCAAATGGAAGCTACTGACTTTATGAGAAATCGAGATACTATTAAATAAATCAAAACAAATGAAAAACATAGAAGGCAATGTGAAATATCTCATTGGAAAAAAAAATAAGCTGACGTGGAAAATAGATCCAGGAGAGATCATTTAAAATTATTGGAATACCTGAAAGCCATGATCAAAAAAAGAACCAAGAAATAATCCTTCAAGAAATTCTCAAGGAAAATTGCCCTGATATTTTAGAAACAGAGGGAAAAAATAGAGTTTGAAAGAATCCACTAATCAACTCTTGAAAAACATCATTTTTCAACGATGGTTCCAGAATTCCCAGATCAAGGAGAAAATATTATAAGCAGCTAGGAAGAAAGTATTTGAATGTTGTGGAAACACAATCAGGATAACACAGTATCTGGCAGCTTCTAGACTAATGTATTGAAGGGCTTGGAATATAATATTCTGGAGGTTGAACGAGCTGGGATTAAAACTAAGAATCACCTGTCCAGCAAAACTAAGCATCATGTTTTGGGGGAAAATATGGTCATTCAGTGGAATAGATGACTTTCAAGCATTCTTGATGAAAAAAACAGAATTGAAGAGAAAATTTGTCATTCAAATACAAGAAGCAAGAGAAGCATGAGAATGTAAACAGGGAAAAAAATCATAAGGAACTTATCAAAGTGGAACTATTTACATTCCTACATGGGAAAATGATAATTGTAACAAAAGAAACTTTTCTCAGTGTGAGAATAGTTGAAGGGAATATATATATATATATATTTGTCTTTATAGGATGGTATATGGGCATATAAATACATATGTCAATGTGTGTATATATGTTTACAGGTATACATACAGATAGAGTGTGCAAGACCAATTTGGTAGGAAGGTATGATACTTAAAAGGTGAAGTTAAGAGGTGAGAGAGGAATATAATGAGAGGAGATGGGAAGAGACAGAATGGGGTAAACTATCTCATATAGAAGAGGCAAGGGGAAAATGGTTACATTGGAGGGGAAGAAGAGGAAGGCAAAATGGAATGGGTCAACCTTATTCTCATTGAATTGTGCTTAGGGAGGGAATGACATACACACTAAATAGGGTGTCTCACCCTACAGGAGAGTAGGGGGGAAAGGGATGGGAGGGGGACAAAGGAAAGCAGGGCAGGTTGGGGGGAGGGAATTTGGAAGAACCCGCTTTTGAAAAGAGCAGGATCAAAGTAGAGAAAAAACAAGTGGGAAATGGGATAATAGAGAGGGAAATATAGTCAGTATTTAATAATATATTCACTATGGAAATGTTTTGCATAACTACACATGAACAGTCTATACTGAATTACTTATCTTCCCGGTAAGGATGGGTGACAAGGGAGGAAGGGAATGAATATGGAATTCAAAGTTTTAAGACCAAATATACATATATATATATATATATATATAATTTTACATGTAACTAGGAAATAAGATATACAGACACTGTGGCATAGAGATTCACTGTGCCTTACTGGAAACTCGAAGGGGGTATTGGAGAAAACATGGGAGAGAGCACTCTGGAGGAGGGATTATCCAGTAGGATTGCTATTTTGCAGTGGTCAGTAGGGGAAAAACAGGGAGAAAATTTTTAACTCAAAATCTGGCAGAAAGGAATGCTGAAAACCAGAAGTTAATAAAGCATTTGATTAAAAAAAAGAAGTCCCCTATTTCATTAAATGTAACATCTCCTCCTCTGAAATTTTATGCTCAGTTTTGCTGGGTAGTTCATCCTTGTTTGTAATTCAAGCTCCTTTACCTTCTGGAATATCATATTCCAAGCCCTCTGATCCTTTAATATAAAAATTGCTAAATCCTGAATATTCCTGACTGTGGTTACACAATATTTAAATTATTTCTTTCAGGTTACTTATAATATTTTCTTCTTGATTATAATTCTGGAATTTGGTTATAATTTTCCTTGGTATTTTCAATTTGCCATCTCTTTCTGGAAGTGATCAGTGGATTCCTTCAATGACTATTTTAAATGCTATTTCTAGGACCTAAAGATAGTTTTCTATAGGCAAAGAAAAGGAGAAACATTCAAACACAGAAAGTTGTTATGGAAATAGAGAACACCAGGGTGCATTCACAGTGGGGCATATCATGAAAGCAAAGAAACTCTTCTAACCCAAAGGGTAGCATCAAATGGTCACCTGCCCAAAAAGAATTTATAGAATTACTTTAAAAAGACTTTAAAAGTCAAATGAGCCCAGAATATCAAGGGAATTAATGAAAAGAAATGATAGGTAAGGGGGCCTGGTTATATCAGATTTTAATCTGTATTATAAAGCAGCAGTCATCAAAACTACATGGTACTGTCAGAGGAATACATTAGTGGATCAATGCAATTGACGGGGAACACGAGACTCAGCAGTCAATGACTATAGTAATCTACTGTTTGATAAACCCAAAGAACCCAGTTTTGGGGATAAGAACTCTCTATTTGACAAAAACCCCTAGGAAAACTGGAATATAGTATGGTAGAAACTGGGCATAGACCATTATCTAATACTGTATACCAAAATCAAGTCTAAATGGGGGCATGATCTAGGTATAAAAGTTGATACTCTAAGCAATCTGGCAAAGCAAGGAATAGTTTACCTGTCAGATTTGTGAAGAGGGGAAGATTTTATGAACAAAAAAGAATTAGAAAATATTTCAAAATGAAAAATGGATCATTTTGATTACATGAAATTGAAAAGCTTCTGTACAAACAAAGCCAATGTAACCAATATTAAGCGGGAAGTGGAAAATTGGGACAGAATTTTTACAGCCAATATCTCTGATAAAGGCCTCATTTCTAAAATATACAAGAGAATCAAGTCAAATCTAGAAGAATAACTCATTCCCCAATTGATAAATGGTGAAAGATATTAACAGGCAGTTTTCAGAGGAAGGAATTAAAGATATCTATAAGCATATATAAAAATGCTCTAAATCACTATGGTTTAGAGAAATACAAATCAAAACACTTCTGAGGTACCACATATCACCATTCAGATTGGCTAAGATGACAAAACAGGAAAATAACACATGCTGGAGAGGATATGGACAAATTGGAACACTAATTCATTGTTGGTGGAGTTGTGAACTGACTCAACCATTCTGGAGAGCAATCTGGAACTATACCCAAAGGGCTATAAATAATTTCAAACCCTTTGACCCAGCTATACCACTTCTAGGGTTGTATCCCAAAGAAATCTTAGAAGAGGAAGACACATATGTACAACAAATATTTAAAGCAGCTCTTTTTGTGGTGGCAAGAATTGGAAATTAAGGGTATGCCTATCAATTGGGGAATGGCTGAACAAGTTGTGGTATATGCATGTAATGGAATATTATTGTGCTATAACAAATGAGAAGATGGACTTCATATTCACCTGGAGAGGCTTATACAAATTAATGTTGAGTGAGAAGAGCAGAACCAGGAGGAATTTGTACTCAATTAGAGACACGATGTATGTGTGACAACCAACTTTGATAGACTGGACTCTTCTCAGCAATGCAGAGTTAGAAGTCAGCTTCAAAAGACTCATGATGGAGAGAGATGTCTACATTCAGAGAAAGAACTAGAAAGAAGAGAGTTTGAATGCAGTTTAAAGCAAACTACCTCCTCTCTGTCTTTTTCTTCTTTGGTTTTGTTTCCTCTTTCCCATTTTGCAGTCCATCTATTACAATCCTTCTTTATAACCTGACTAATGTCTAATGTGACACTATTTGCATAACCTATACTTGACTGTATGACGCCATGGCGGTGTTGGGGGGGAGGTAAGGAAGGGAAGAAAATTTGAACCTCAAGGAATTGTGGAATTGAATCCTGTAAAATAAAAGTAAACAAATTAATAAAGACCAAAAAAAAATCAAATGAGCGAGATGGAGAAAAACTAAAAAAATAAGAACAATTCAAGAAAAACAAGAAAATTACGAAATAAATATCAGCAAATTAGAAAAGAAGATCCAGATACCTTGAAAATTAGAATTGTGCAAGATGAAGCCATTAAAACTACAAGAGTTTAAGAAATAATTAAGCAAAATATGAAGAATGAAAAAATTATTAGAGAAAGGACATCTTATAAGAAAAAAATACTTATCTGGACAGCAAATCAAGAGAAAACATAATAATTATCAGACTACAAGAAGGCTATGATAAAAAAATGAATCTTCATACAATAATAGAAAATAATAATTAAAGAAAATTGTCCTGAAGCATTAGAGTAAGGGGAGAATGTAGAAATCAGAAAAATCCATTGGTCACCACTAGAAAGAGATTCAGTGAGGAAAACTCATAAAACTTTTGCAGTTGAATTTCCAAAGTCCCAACGCAAGGATAAAATATTAAGAAGTACAAGAAAAGAAAAAACAATTTAAACACGATGTCACAATTATAATCACATGAGACACTAAAGGACTACATATCTTGGAAAGCTATATATTGAATAGCAAAATAATTGTGGTTCTGGCTGAAAATATCATGCCAACAAAGTTAAGCATAATCCAGAATGAAAAAAAAGAATGGACATTTGGTCAACTCTAAAACTTCCAGGCCTTTGTTTTTTAAAAAAATGAACTTAATAGAAGATTTGACATATAAGAGTCAAGAGAAATACTGATTACAAGGGATTCAATAAGGACAGACCATCTTCCTTTTATGTGTGTGAAATGTAAAACATATGTCTAAAATTGTCATGAGTAATTGGTCAGTTTGTAAGAAAGTTTGAAGTAGACCTGAGCATGTTATGACTTGAGAAAATAAAATCATCTATTAACAGTGAAAAAGAGTAGCAAGTATCCCATATAAATGAGGTGCAAGAGGAAAAAACTGACACAGAATTAAATGCAGGAGGAGGCAACCAGTTTCCATCAGGAATGGATTCAAGAGGGAGCAATATTACATACATACATAGATTCACATATATACATATACATCTATCTATCTATGTGTATGTATAAAAGTCTTCTAAATTCATAATAAAACTGCAATTGGATAGGGAGGGACACAGGATAAGTGAGGGGTCCCTAGAGTGGATGGTGAAGGAACAGCTTAAAAAGGAGTATAGCAGGGTGTTTAGATTTATGGAAATGGGAGGAAATGGGAGGGATCTTGGAAAGGGCGTAGGCTAAGAAATAGGAGAGCAAGGTAGCAAGTAGAAGTAAATTAGAAGAGTCAGGAAGGACAGGAAATAAAAGATACACACAAACATAGAAAGAAAGTTCAGGTACATAATTTGTTACACAATGTATATATGTGTATATATGTATGTATGTATATATCTATATATAAATATTTCCCCACTTAAGTGTAGCCTTCCGGGGGAGGGGGAGGTGGGAAGGAAGGGGGGGAAAAGAACAAAGTAAATGAACAGAGAGAACAAAAGAAAACTTACAAGAAAGTAAAGAAAACACAGTCAGCTCTCAATAACACATGTAGTATTTATCATACAGGCTTTCTTGAAATGAAAATTTGCTGCTACACATTGTGAATCCTCTCTTATGTTCTGTTGTACACATGACATGCTTTTTGTTTTTCTTTTCATAGTTGATATTTAAATGTCAATATTTAAGTTTATCATGTTTTTATTTATTCTGTTTTTGGATCTGAAATTAAAAAAATTAAAATAAAAACAATAGGCAAACACAGATTTTTCTAAGATGCTTAAACCAAATTTCATCAGAGTATTTGAGTCACTGAAAACCTCTGAGTATCTCATAAGAAATTCATTGCTTTTATATCTGGCAAAGAATTACAAAAAAAGTTATTTCTCCCCATCTGCTTAAAAGCAAGCAAATATCCCTCTAATTCATTAATAAAATTGCTAATCCATTAACAATTTCCAAATGTGATGACAAATAAATGGTAACTGACAAGCATTTTCTCTTTTGTTACCCAATATTAATGAAGGTAAGTCTATATACATACATACATACATATATGTGTATATCTTATATACCTTTCTATGTTTTTGCTGGTTCTTTCAATCTAAAATATGTTTTTCTGCCCTTTATGCAAATATAAACACAGTAAACCATAATATTTTGTTCACCCCATTTGTTAGAACTTGTTTATACAGCTGTGCTATGCACATTACTCTCACGGTATTGTGAACATGCCCAGTAAATTGGGCTGATTTAGTTTTCTAATCCCCGGTTTAATTTGCCATAGTCATATGGACTCAGTTACAGTTTTCAATTTTAAAAACACCATACTTCACAAAGTAATTTTCTAAGTGAATTTTTTTATTTGTCAGCTAAGGAATAACAATTTTTATTTCAGTCTATCAATACAAATGACAGTGGTATCTTTTATAAAAATACTGCAAGCCTAAAATAGAAAAGAAGGAACTATTTTCTTCTTGCTTACATAATAATGATCATATCCCCTTAAGACTCATTGATGCTGCTCACATACTATCTTATAATTATTATGACCACAACCAATGAAATGAAAATATCTTAAGAGCATATAAAATATAAACAAATTTATTTTTTATTAATTTCATATTAGGGAATTCCTCAAGTGGGGATTCCATTCATCTATACAGATTGTAACTCATCTAGGATTCAGTAGATGTCAAAGTCATATAGACATTCAATGAGTTGCTAGTGTCACATAAGCTGTAATTATGAGAGTAAGGATTCAAACCCAACATCTTTCTGATTCAAAAGTTACAATTACTGCATTGTAATTAGCTGTCTCCACTAAAATAAACATTACTATTAATTTTAAAGAAAGCTACATAAATCTCTTAGTCTGAGATATTTCCTACATAATTTTAACTCTTTTCAAGTTATCCAGAAGTCATCTAGGAAGTACATTTTTCTTTGTCTGACCAATTGTTTTTAGTTTATAGATAGTATGAATTGTCCTCAAACTCAAACAATCCCTTGAAAAATCGTTTTTTTAGAGGAGTCAAGATGGCAGAGTAAAAACAGGACTTCTGCTCGGCTCTGGCTTCCACCTCCTCCAATTCATGTAAAAAATGACTAGACAAACTTTGGAGCTACAAAACCCACAAAATGACAAACAGAAGCCTACCTCCCACTGAAGACAGCTCAGCAGGCCAGCAGGAAGGGGCAAGCTCGGCTCTCTGAGAGCAAAGCCCAGCCCTGCTCAAGCAGGAGGTTTTAGCCTCAGGGAGGCCAGACCAGCGGCCAGCTGGAGGGACCTTAGATCACTAGCAGCTGTGGCAGTTTCCAGAATTATCAACACAGATATGCCAAAGACAAAGTGAGAGACTCTGCAGCAACAGGGATGTTGGGAGTGTTGTCTAGCCTTTGCTCCCAGGGGAAGAAGCAGTTGAGGCTTCACAGGAGTGCAGTCACCCTCCACTTGGCTGCTTCAGAGCCCCAGGCCTGCAGATTGTAGGGGGACCAAGCAACCGGTCTGATGGGTGTTCACTCTTGCTTTAACCTGCTTGGATATGGATTACTCCTTTGGGTGGTGGTCCTGGGGTGCATGATGCAGTTTGCTAGAGCTTGTTGAGGCTTCAGAGAGGGCCCCCAATTAATAGCTACAGCAGCTGCAAAAATGCCAGAGATTGGGATAAACCTCCACCCTCCTGGTAGCAGAGTTTGACTGAGGCAAAAGGCTCAAAAGCTAAGTAATTGAGTGGCAACATGAGCAAGAAAGGAAGCAAAAAAACAGAGGAATCTGACATTGGACTCCTATTTTCGCAACAAAAAAGGATCACAGCATGGAACAGGAGGAAGACAGTGAAGTTAGATCTCCTCCACCAAAAGCTTCCAAGAAAAATACAAGCTGGTTACCGGCCATAGAGAACCATCAGAAGGATTTTGAAAAGCAAATAAGAAAAGTGGAGGAAAAATTGGGAAGAGAAATGAGAATGATGCAAGAAAATTATGAAATAAGAGTCAACAACCTGACTGAAGAAAATAATACCTTAAAATAGACTAACTCAGGTGGCAAAAGAGGCTCAAAAACAGAATGAGGAGAAGGATAGCTTGTAAAGTCAAATATGCCATATGGAAAAAGAATCTCAAAAGCTCACTGAAGAGAATCATTCCTTCAGAATTAGATTGGAGCAAATAGAAGGTAGTGACTAGTGACTTTATGAGAAATCAAGAAACTATTAAACAGATCCAAACAAATGAAAAAATAGAAGGCAATATGATATGTCTCACTGGAAAAAGCACTGACCTGGAAAATAGATCCAGGAGAGATAATTAAAAACTTATTAGACTATCTGAAAGCCATCATCAAAAAAAAAGAACCAAGAAATAATCCTTCAAAAAATTCTCAAGGAAAATTGCCCTGATGTTTTAGAACCAGAGGAGAAAATCAAGGTTGAAAGAATCCACCAATCACCTCCTGGAAAACATCCACAAAAGAAAATTCCTAGGAATACTATATCCAGGTTCCTGAATTTCCAGATCAAGGAGAATATATTACAAGCAGCTAGGAAGAAACAATTTGATTGTTGTGGAAACACAATCAGGATAACACAGGATATGGCAGCTTCTAGACTGAGGTATCGAAGGGCTTGGTATATAATATTCTGGAGGTAGAAGGAGCTGGGATTAAAATTAAGAATCACCTATCCAGTAAAATTAAGTACCATGTTTTGTGGGAAGATGTGGTCATTCAGTGGAATAAAGGACTTTCAAGCATTCTTGATGAAAAAGCCAGAGTTGAATTAAAAATCAGATGCAAGAAGCAAGAGCAACATGACAAGGTAAACAGGGAAAAGAAATCATAAGGAACTTATCAAAGTTGAACTATTCCTACATGGAAAAACAATAATTGTAACTTATGAAATTTTTCTCAGTATAAGAATATTGGAATGGAATAGAAATGTGTGTGTATAAATATATATACACACACACACACACACACATACATATATAAGTCTACATAAGAGGATTTATGGGCATATGAATACATATGTGAATGTGTGTATATATATGTCTAGGTATACACAGATAGAGGGCACAGGACCAATTGGATAGAAAGGGATAATACTTAAAAGGTGAAATTAAGAGTTGAGAGAGGAATATAACGAGAGGAGATGGGGAGAGACAGAATGGGGTAAACTATCTCATCTAGAAGAGACAAGGGAAAGTGGTTATAATGGAGGGAAAGAAGAGGAAGGCAAAAGGGAATGGGTCAACCTTATTCTCATTGTATTAGGCTTAGGGAGGGAATGACATAAACTCTAAATAGGGTATCTCACGCTACAGGAGAGTAGGGGGGAAGAGGACGGGAAGGGCAATAATGGAAGGAAGGGCAGGCTGGGGATGAGGGAAGTTGGAAACCCCCACTTTTGAAAAGGGACAGGATCTGGGGAGGCCAGGTAGCACAGCGAGTAAGAGCAAAGGCTCCAGTGTTGAGAAGGCCTGGAGATCGAATCCCGGTCTCAGACACTTAGCACACACCCAGAAACACCTGGCCGTGCAACCTTGAGCAAGTTACTTAACCCCAATTGCTTAGGGGCGGCCAGGTGGCTGAGCGAGCAAGAGGCTCCAGTGTCGGGATGACCTGGATCAAATCCGGGCTCAGATACTCAGCACCACACCCAGAAATAACTGGCTGTGCAACCTTGAGCAAGTTACTTAATCCCGATTGCTTAAAAAAAAAAGGGACAGGATCAAAGTAGAGAATAGAACAAGTGGGGGTGAGATAGGACGGAGGGAAATAGAGTCAGTCTTCCACAGTATATCCCCTAAGGAAATGTTTAGCATAGCTACACATGTACAACCTATATTGACTTGCTTATCTTTCCAGTGAGGGTTGGTGATGAGTGAGGAAGGGGAAGAATCTGGAATTCAAATTTTAAAATCAAATACACACACACACACACACACACACATATATATATATATATATATATATATATATATATATATAATTATTATCATTTTACATGTAACTGTGAAATGAGATATACAGGCATAGGGGCATAGATATCCAGCATGCCTTACTGGAAAGTTGGAGGGAGGAGGGGGAAAGTGAGGGAGGGAGCAGATTGGGGAGGAAATATTCAGTGGGATCATTGTTTGGGGTGGTAGGTAGGAACAAATTTGGAGAAAATTTGCGTCTTAAAATCTTGCATATATGAATGATATAAACTAAAAAATTAAAAAAAATGAGAGAAAAATCCTTTTATTTTTTTTGCTCACTTTTCTGAAACTTGTAGGCTAGTTTGTAGACTTCCTAGCTGGGGTTTGGAATTTGCTGAAGGAGTAACCTATTGATGATAAGTATGACCCATCTAAAAACTATAAATTATTTATTGTTTGGCAAAAGCATGAATATTATTTTTATTTCCTGAATAATTGTCAACTTTCAAAGGTCATCTAGTCACTTCATTCCCTTATTCCCATAAAGCCTGAAAATCCACCATCCCATATGTGTGTGTTTAGGACAAATTTTGGTAAGAGGAACCCAGAAAATGAGTTACACATTCATTCCCTATGCCTTCTTTTTCTAATTGAGAGAGTAACAAAAAAATCTTATAGTGACTATAATGGTTTGCTTAATTCAAGGAGAAGAAAAGTCATTTATTCAAACAGACTGTCCTGAGGCAAATTATCCCCTGGAGAGAACCAGGTACTTTAAATAACGCATTCACTTTTTGAGATCACTAGGGAAAACCATGTAGTGAACTACTGCTTCAATGTGCTAAACAGTACCCAAGTGAACTCTGAAAATGTATGTACAAAGTGCCCAGCTGACTTTTAAGATGAAATTCACACTTGGGATCAGAGTAAAGAAAGAATATCTAAATGAATATTTCATTACAATTTTTCTTTTACATCTTACTTGATAGTCTTTATCCCAAGATAATAATGGGATATGAATCTATATCCATCTGGTCTTTAAATGCCTTTCAATCAATTAGAACTTTGCTTTTCTTCTAGAAAAAGAACACAGAGAACCACAATATCTCCACATTTTTTAAAATGCATTAAATTCAACCATCAATTATCTGTTTACTCTAGGCATATCACTGCAATACCTGCCACTTCATGCAACTCAAAATACTCTTGTTGAGATACAAGGAATTCATAAAATCCTTGAAATAACAGATGATTTATTTTCATTTAGCATAACATTTCCTATGTTTGCTTTCTAATATTCTACATGGTATGAATAGGAATTTTGTAATACATATAATATCACATATCATTTATTATTCATGCATATATTTATGTATTTATTAGTACTGCATTAAATATTACTTAGGAGATATACACTTCTTTCGAGGTGTCTGTGAGGTAAGGAGGAGAAAAATTTTATGTTAGATTTCTAAAACCCAAAGAACATATATCATTCTCCAAAACCATTTGGTATCCTATTTCTTTTCTCTCAATAGTACTACATTCACTTAATAGCCTACTTCTATTCTGGTATTTTTTCTCTAACTCCTTTCTCTAATAAACCAACTCTCATTTACTGAAGTTCTATGAATCAGTATATGTAATAAGGGAAACTAGGTGGTAAAACTTCTTTAACTTCATATTCTTAGAGAATACATCAATCCAGACTCAGAGTACTATCATGTTACAAATGTGAAAAGCTCAATTGATGTAGAAGTAATTTCCAATGAGTTTGAATAGCCAGAGGCCAGCTTGTGAAAGGCATTCCAAGCTAAATAGATGTGCTGATATTCTATTGTAGAAGCAACAGGAAGACATGGGAGATGATTGAAAAGGGTATTACATGTTTAGATCTGTGCTTAAGTAAAATTACCTGGGCAATGGTGTATATTATTGACTGAAATGGTGAGACACTTGTGGCAGGAAGACAAATTAGGAAGAAATGGACAACAGTCCAGATGAGAGGTCATGAAGACATAAAGTGATGGCTGTGTTAGTAGAGAGGAGTGGTTAGATGCAAGATATGTTATCAAAGTTGAAATAGCAAGATATAGAAACTAATTGTATATATGAGATGAGCAAGAGTGAGGAGTTAAGATAATGCACAGGAGACTAGAGTGATGGTGGTGTCTTTGGTAGCAAGAGTGAAGTTTAAAAGAGGGGAGGGTTTGGAGGAAAAAAGAAGTGAATTCAGTCACATTGAGTTTGGATATGTCTAAGAGCTCCAGTTTGAAATGTCTAATAAATAATATTAAAAATCATGGGAGAGAGTGGGACTGGATATAAGAAAGCAAATATATGTATTCACATATAAATATATGTGCAAACATATGCAAATGCATTTATAAATCTTTTGTGCATTTGTGGATATATGTGATATGTATCATAAAGATTTAGAATTATGCAAGAAAATGCTTAAATGTTGTATGCCCATTGATGCAGTGATCAAGCTACTGGGAGGCATATTCCAAAGACAAAAGGAAATATAAACACGATGAATTCAGGGAGACGTAGGGAGATCTATATGAACTAGTAGAATAGAGTATGTAGATTAAAACAAGAATATACACAATGACTAAAGCAATGTAAATTAAAACGATCATTTACTGGTCCTTTAAGAAGTTCTGGATAACAAAAAATGAAATATAAATGTCTCCTCTTGACAGAGAAAAGGGGGACTGTTGGAAGGGTAGAAAGTTCCACATAAGTCAGACAGAGTCATTGTATTGACTGTATTTGCTTTAACTTATATTCTTTTTCTTTTAATGCTTTATTAACTTCTGATTTACATCATTCGTTTCCCCCAGATTTTGAGTTGCAAATTTTCTCCCCGTTTTTCCCCTAGCCACCACCCCAAAATAGCAGTCCCACAGGATATCCCCTCCTCCAATCTGTTCTCTCCCATACACGTTTAGACTTTTCCAGTGGATCTCTATGCCTCAGTGCCTGTATATCTTATTTCCCAATTACATGGAAGATGGTATTAATAATAGTACACACACACACACACACACACACACACACATATATTTATATACACACACACACACACACATATATATATATATACATACATATATATATATATACATTTGAATATTTGATTTTAAAATTTTCAGTTCCAGATTCATTCCCTTCCTTCCTTGTCACCCACCCTTAATGGGAAGATAAGCAGTTCAATATAGGTTGTACATGTGCGGCTAATGCAAAACAATAACATAGTAGATATATTGTAAAAGACTGACTATATTTCCCTCCCTCCTATCCCACCTCCCACTCGTTCTATGCTCTACTTTGATCCTGTCCCTTTTCAAAAGTGGGTGCTTCCAACTTCCCTCTCCCCCATCCTGCCCTCCCTTTCATCATCCCCCCTCTCCTCCCCTTTCCCCCTATTCTCCTGGGTGAGATACCCTATTTAGTGTGTATTTCACTCCCTCCTTAAGCCAGATTCAATGGGAATAAGGTTGACCCATTCCCATTCCCTTTTACCTTCTTATTCTTCCCCTCCATTGCAACCATTTCCTGTTGCCTCTTCTGTATGAGATAGTTTACCCCAATCTGTCTCTCCCCATCTCCTCTCATGATATTCCTCTCACCTCTTAATTTCACCTTTTAAGTATCATCCCTTCTTGTTAAATTGGTCCTGTGCCCTCTATATATGTATACCTGTAAACATATATACACACATTCACATATGTATTCATATGCCCATATACCCTCATATATAGGCATATATTTATTTTTTCTAATACCTTTAACTATTAAGAAAAGTTTCATAAGTTACAATTATTGTTTTTCTATGTAGAAATGTAAATAGTTCAACTTTGTTAAGTTCCTTATGATTTCTTTTCCCTGTTTACCTTCTCATGCTTCTCTTGGTTCTTGTATCTGAATGTCAAATTTTCTCCTCAACTCTAGTTTTTTCAGCAAGAATGCTTGAAAGTCCTCTATTCCACAGAATGACCATATTTTCCCCTGAAACATGATACTCAGTTTTGCTGGGTAGGTGACTCTTGGTTTTAATCCCAGCTCCTTTGCCCTCCAGAATATCATATTCCAAGCCCTTGATCCCTCAGGGTAGAAGCCGACAGATCCTGGGTTATCCTGATTGTGTTTCCACAATATTCAAATTGTTTCTTCCTGGCTGTTTGTAATATTCTCTCCTTAATCTGGGAATTCCAGAACCTGGCTGTAATATTCCTAGGAGTTTTCTTTTTAGTATCTTTTCAGGAGGTGATCGGTGGATTCTTTCAACCTCTATTTTGCCCTCTGGTTCTAAAACATCAGGGCAGTTTTCTTTGAGAACTTCCTGGAGGTTGATTTCTAGGTTCTTTCTTTGATCATGGCTTTCAGGTAGTCCAAAAACTTTTAAATTATCTCTCCTGGATCTATTTTCCAGGTCAGTAATTTTTCCCATGAGATATGTCACATTGTCTTCTATTCTTTCAGTTGTTTGGATCTCTTTAACAGCATCTTGATTTCTCATAAAGTCATTGGCTTCCATTTTCTGCAATCTAATTCTGAAGCAATGATTCTCCTCAGTGAGCTTTTGAGATTCTTTTTCCATCAGGAAAATTTGGCTTTTTAAGGCATTCCTCTCCTCATTGCCTTTGTGAGCCTCCTTTGCCATTTGAGTCAGTCTATTTTTTAAGGTATTATTTTCCTCAGTCAGGCTGTTGACTCTCATTTCATAATTTTCTTGCATTGTTCTCATTTCTCTTCCCAATTTTTCCTCCACCTCTCTTATCTGCTTCTTAAGGTCCTCTATGGCCTGTAACCAGCTTGTTTTTTCCTTTGAAGCTTTTGGTGCAGGAGTTGTGACTTCACTGTTTTCCTCCTGTTTTGTGCTTTGCTCCTTTTTGTCCCCAAAATAGGAGTGTAATTTTGGAATATTCTGAGTGTTTTGTTTCCTTTGCCTGCTCATTTTGCCACTCAATTACTTGACTTTTGGGCTTTTTGCCACAGTAGGACTCTGCCACCAGACAGGGGAGCTTTCATCTCAAATGCTGGGGTTTTCTCAGCTGCCAGATGTATTAGATGGGTGCCCTCTCTGAGGTCTCCACACACTCTGGCAAGCTGGACACGCACCCCAGGACCTCCACTCTAGACTGCAATCCAGATCCAAGCAGGTTAAAGCAAGAGCAACTATTCCTCAGACTGGTGCTTGGTCCCCCTACACTCTGCAGTCCAGGAGCTGAAGTTGCCATGTGGCACTGGCTGGCTGTGCCAGTTTCTCAGAGGCTTCTCGCCACGGGGGTAAAAGCCACGCACTCCCACTTACTGGGTCCCAAAGTCCAGACTGCACTGGCCTCTCACTTTGTCCTTCGCACCTATATGTTGATAAATCTGGAAACTGCCACCTGCTTCTGATCTGGAGTCCCTCTGGCCAGCCGCTGGTCAGGCCCGCCCTGGGGCTAAAACCTAGGCATGGGGCTGGGCTCGGCTCCCAGAGCGCTGTGCTGGCCGATTCCTGCCAGCCTGCCGGGCTGTCTTCAGCGGGAGGTTAGCTTCTCTGTGTCATTTTGTGCTTTCTGCAGCTCCAAAGTTTGTTTAGAGTCCCCTTTTTACATGGATTGGGGAGGGTGGAAGCCGGAGCCACGGGGAGGTTGTGCTTCTACCAATTTATATTGTTTACATAAAGAGAGATTTAGTCCTCCATTTCCTCCCTAGTTCAGATGATGCTATTTGAGCATTCAATCATATATAGTGGTAATGTGTTTATGAGGAATTAACACATAGTGACCCTTCCAAAGTGTGAGCACATTTCTTTGATGAAATTGAATATAGCTTGTCCATTAAACAAAAACAACAAAATAAACAAAAGGACAAAAGTATCCATCCCTAGAGGCTTTAAATGACTTAAGTCAATACTTCTAGCAAGGTTCTTTCCATTCCCTCCACTCTTCCTGGGCAAGCACATCTCAAAGAATATTAAATGATGAAAGCCATATATTTGTATTTACAATAATTATGATGTGATTTAAAAAAATAAAGATTAAATAAACATCTTTGACCCTGATGGTAGAGACATTCGAACTGCCGAAGGAATCTAAGGCAGAGCTGCTGAAGAATAAGTGAGCTAGACGCTGCCCAGAATTCTATGTATTCCCCCAACTAGGGGAAGTATTCATAGCAGATTCTGAAGCAGAGATGAACTCACATGTTAGTTAAGTCATTTTCAATAGTGTCCAGATCGTCATTACCCCATTTGGTGTTTTCTTGGCAAAGATACCGGAGTGGTTTGCCGTTTCCTTCTCCAGCTCATTTTACAAAAGAAGAAATTGAGGGAAACCTGGACTTCCCAGGGCTCACACAGCTAGTAAGCTTTTAAGATAAGATCTAAACTCAACAAGATGATCCTTACTGACTCCAGGCCCAACAATCTATCCACTTTTTCCCTTCCTCTCCCCCAGCTAACTCCCTGGCTTTGTAGCCCCAAATTTTAAATTAGAGGATGTAAGAAGAATGAATCAAGAAGAAATTGGCAATATTGTAATGTAAAGTGATACTTTGCTCCTTGTTTCAGCTATTCAAGTGCCTTTGAGCCTTGCCTATGATTATATCAAGTCTTTGTTGGAAATGGTATACATTGTATTGCCCTTAATCAGCTTAAGGGAGTTTGGAGACTTTCCCTGCCCTTGTCAAACATCATCACATGGAGACCATCATGGGAGGAACTTGTTGAAAGAACAGAACAGGAAGGACGGGACAGGAAGGGTGGAACATGAAAGAACAGAGAAGATAAAAGCCCCACAAGAGCTTGGACCAAGCAGAACTGAGATCAAGAATGCATGTTATTTCAGCACTCTACAGCACTCTGTCTGTCAGACAAAAGCCTTTTCTGTTGTTTTTAGATAGAAATTCTGAAACAGTATTTTACGGCTGATCCAGAATCCCTGAAAGAGGACTTTACTGCTGTTTACAGAAGTCCTGAAAGAGTGCTCTACTTCTGTTTATAGAAGTCCTGGGACATTACTGCTGATTTGTGTTTGATTTTTCAGACAGAAGCTTGGTCTGTTGGTTTGTGCTACTTTGTGAGACAGAAAGTGAATGAGATGATAGTGCTGGCAATGTGTGTGAATACTGTTGTAACTCTATTAAGCTTAATGTGTGTAAATACTGTTGTGACTCCTTTAAACTTTGTCTTCCAAAAACAGAAACTATGAATGGCTTGGAGTGAACTAGTCACCTTGAACTTTGATATGGAACAGGGGCAAGAACTGCCTACCTGTGAATCCAGGCAAGAGCTTGGAGCATGGAAAAGGAGCCCTGGAGTTTGGAAGTCAGCCTTGAGGTACAATGAAAGGACCTTTACTTGGGTACTTAATGCTGACTGCTGAGATTATGGCTTACTGTGACCCAGGGGAGGATGGCCTTTGTACTTTCCACTACCCCTTAAGGATTATTAACTTAAGGATGATTACTCCTTAAGAATAATTAGCTTAAGGATGATTGGAAGTCAGACTCTACTTAAGGATGAAAGGAGAATTCACTTGGGCAGTCAATACTGACTGATGAGATTGTGACTTACTGCATGATCTATTTTGTTTAAGACCATGTGCCCACCTTGTAATAAGTTGTTATGTTATATTCTGGTGAATGTTTTGCTTTAGTTTATTGTTGAATAAATTGATATTCATAATACTATGCAATCAGAACCTTAAAGTTATTCACAGCAGCAGTCCTCTGGAGAGCTGCTTGTGGTTGGGTTTACAAAGATGTATAGCAATAAGGGAAAAAAAAACGCAAGTAAAGAACACTACAAAATGACATGCAAGGTTTCTTATATTTTTCATTGCAAATATCATGCATTCCTCTTTTTTTTTTACTATCAAGTGAAATTTCCTTAACTTATACAACTAATTATGCATGAAAAATAAGTGATAACGGGAGCTTTATGGCTATTTTGACACTAAAAATGTAATTAAAAACTATATTTCAAAAGAATGCTTTTCAAATAAATGGGAAACATTTTTAAAATGCTATATTTGGTGAGGCTAGGTGGTGCAGTAAATAGAGCACCAGCCCTGGAGTCACAAGGACCTGAGTTCAAATCTTGCCTCAGACAGTTAACACTTACTAGCAGTATGACCTTGGGCAAGTCATTTAACTCCAATTGCCCTGCCTTCCCCCCTCCAAAATGCAAAAAAATGCTGTATTTTCCTTTATGAATATTTTATGCTTTATATTACCAATACTCATAGTTTTATGCTTTAAGTAAAATGGTGAAAATAATTACTTGAAAATTTCATGTTTTTTTCAGGTGATATGTTTGCTTTGCAGTTGCTTCTTGTTCAGTCATGTCTGTATGTTCAAAATTCCATATGGGCCTTTCTTGGCAAAAATACTGTAATGGTGGCAATTTCCACTTCCAGTGAATTAAGGTAAACAGAGGTTAAGTGATTTACCCAGGATCACACAGGTAATGAGTATTTAAGGCTGTATTTGAACTCACTTCTTCCTGACTCCAGGCCTATTTATTTATTTTTGATGTTTGACTTTTAGTAATTGTTAATTCTGCGGAGGTCTTCTCTTGATAATTCCCATAAACATAGATTGGTTTGGTGAGGAGGACTCCATCAGTGCTGTAGCTGTCAGAAGTACCATGCAAAGGACAGTATTTCCTGATCTTTTCCATAATATAAGGTTAAAAGATGATAAACTGGGAGTTGTGAGGTTCTTTAGATGGTATCTTCTCTAATACTCTCATTTTATAGAGAATTGAGATGTGGCCCTGATTAAATGATGTTCTCAAGGGCACACTGGTAATAAGAGGTAGGACAAGAACTTAACCCAGGTTTGGGACTCCAAAATCCAGGGCTATTTTCTCTGCAACATGGAACCTTTTAGGGAACAAATTAAGTATTTAAAAAAAATTCTAAACACTATTTATATCAATTATCTGAATTTCTCCACAATATTTAAAAGTATTATCCCTAACAACCAAGTTAAATTTAGCTTTACCTGTGAAGTTATTGAAGGGGAAGCAGGAATTCTCATTAGAGATATTTTCAGTGGATTTGTTAAAAAGATAAAACCCTAAGACAATAATTGTAAATTTAGGTCTATGTATAATGAATTAAACAACCTAAAGTAAGAGAGTGTAATCAGGTACAGCATGTGCTTAATATGTGGTTTGGAATATGACAATTCACTGTTTAATGGAAGATGAAAATTAAGATTGTATCTATTTACACTTAAGTGGTTAAGAGAAACCTGATATGACTAACATAGGCTCAGCATCATAGAGATTCCCAGTTTCTGGTGCATATAAACCTTTTCAGGAAATATTAGAACTTCTAAAGTCAGGTTTTAGGAAGAAATGAAAATTACTTCAAAACCTCAAACAAAAATGTGTGTGTGTGTGTATATGTATATATATATACACATATATAAAAATATATGTCTATATATATATATATGAGTGTGCAAGTGTGTGCATGTAATATCTAGTATAAATATAGATATCTGAGATATATATATATATATATATACACACACACATATATATGTATATATGCATACACATTTTTTGTCATCCTCTTAAAATTTTCTAGTTTTTATTTTGCTTTCCTTAACACATATAAAATACATCATTGCCTTAAGATAATAAACAGAGCTACAATTAAGGTAGCCTGTTAACTTCTGAATAGTCTGAGTTTGAAACCCTCAGGAAAGAAGCATTACTGTATTGTTCTAAAGGGAAGTGAAAGGATTCCAAACCTCAACGTAAAAAAAAAAGGTCAGTATAAATGAATCACCAATACTGTGTGGAGTTCCAAAGGGGTAAAATATGTTTTATTTGAAAAACACACCCACACCCCCCCTTCTCTTGGGTAGTATTAACCAAAAGTAAGGAAGCTGTTTATCTAAGTTCACAGAATAGAATCTTCAGATGGTTATGTAGCCTTTTGTAAATCATTACATCTCCCTGGGTCCTGATTTTCTAATTAATAAAATGATGGATTTACCCCCTGCTCATCTTCATCAGTTTATAATTGTTTTTTTTTTCCCAAATGTGTTTACAAGATCATAGGATTTAGGGTTGCAAGGAACCTTGAAGACTTCCTTATTTTACAGATGAAGAAAATGAGCCCTGCATGATTATCTTTGAAGTACATAGTAGTAAGAAATGCATTCTCAGAATTTGAAGCCATATTTTCTGGCTCCAAAATCTATGCTCTTTAATAGAGAAAAAGAGATGATTATTTTTATATAAAGGATTTGCACACAAAGTTCAAATTTTGGGAAAAGATCCAATTGGATAATAGCTAATTTCATACAAAATGAAGAAAGGAAAAAAATGCAAAGAAATCCTTTCTCTAAGCTTATTGAAATTGTGTTTACCACATTCCTGTGAATGCAAAAGTACTAGACTTCCGAGATCTTCCATTTGCCTACTACTGTTTTGTAGAATTTCTGAGATCTATGCATAAGAACAACTGCAAATCTACTTTGATGAAAATCTTTTTCCTTTCAGTGGACTGTGATTCAAAATCAGCTGTAAATCTCATTTCTACCACTTTGTTGTTGCCTTCAGTTGTATTAAAAACTATCTGCCAGCAAAATGGAAGACCTTCTTCCTTACTGAAATCAGAAAATGACTCATTTTTTTTTTTACCAAAGAAAGAGATTAACTTTTATTCAAAGCACAACTACAAGTGCCCCGATGGCCTATTCATATTATCACCTTTGAAACTTGTATAGACCTTCATTTTCCAGGCTGAAATAATTTCTTAAATGTTTGTCCCAGGCTCATGTTAATAAAAAGAATACACACACACACTCATACAGTCACACTCACACAAAGAAGAAATAAGTATAAGAAGGAATTCTGAGAAGTATAAATTCCACAAACAGGATAAAATAGAGGGTAGACAACAAAAAACAGGGATGTTATCACCCTACAGTGTGCAGTAAGTAGTAGAAAGTGAACAGAAGGGGGAAGAGAGTGGATAAATTTATCCCATTAGAAAACCATGCATTATTTTGGAAAGCTAGTCCAGAATTCTTACACAAAAAATCAAAAGGATCCTCTTGTAAACTGCATTGTCAAACAGAAATCTATATGCTTTCCACTCCAAATTTTTCTATTTTTAATTTTCATTTCCATATAATCAGTTTTATCTCTTTAAGGGAAGCAAATTTTAAAAATTGCTGCAAATCTCTATTGTTCTAAATCTTTCACAATGGAACTTAAGTCATGGGAAGTTCACGTCCTAGGATTTTCATGTCTAGAACCTTCCTTTTACAGATAAGAAAATAGAGCTTCATGGAGATAGAGTGATTTGTCCGAGGTCACTCAAATGGTAAAAGTCTGAGGCCGCAGCTAGAATATTTTAAGTGAACTATAAGTGCAAAGGTTACCATCCTCTCCTGGCCTTTTTATCTAATTATTTTTAAGTATAGCATGACCAAGAGGCAACCCAGTTGAGTGGCTAAAGAGCTTCCTCCAGAGTCAGAAATATGCTGGGTAACAACTGTTTTCTGACACATGCTGGCTAAGTGACTCTGGGAAAGTGTATCCGGCTCTCAGTCTTCCTGACAGCTCGTGAGGTTCTTAATCGTCCTGTGAGGATATGGTACCTAAACTGTAGAAAAGTTGTTGATCTGCAGTTGTGAAGAGGCTTTTCTCAGCAGAAGTTTCCCATGTCAGTAAAATCACAATAGGAAGAAGAGAGGAATGAAGAAACAGGAAGGGAAGGTGAGGGAAGATAAGACACAGCACCATAACCATGGAAGAGAACATAAATTCCAGGAGTAGGTTTTCAGATACTAAAGATTTAAAAGGTAATTATCAGGAGATCTTGGCAAAGCCATTACCAGAATGAACTAGAACATTAATATTCATCTGAATAAAAAAGCTAGTGATTGAAGGAGAAGAAATTGCCATGGTTTTAGCATATGCCTCTAGGTCTGCTATTCAAAATCAGGACCACAATTTCCTCATCTGAAAAATGAAGGAGCTAAATTAGATTATCTGTAATCTCAGTCCCTTTCAATTCTGACATTCTATGCCCATATGGAAACAGGGAAAGGCAACTTTTATCTGCAAGGTCATCACAGAAGCCCTTTCAGGCCACGTTTGCTTTGAATATTAAATAGGACAAGAAGAGTTCAATGACTGCCTGCAAAAAAAAAAAAAAATCAACCAATGGTGTAAATAAGGGGTGGGAATCTGCAGCCTCGAGGTCACATATGGCCTCTTAGGTACTTGAGTATGGCCTTCTGAATGTGTCCAAGTTTTATAAAACAAATCCTTTTATTAAGGGGATCTGTTCTGTGAAGTTTGGATTTAGTCGGAGGGCTGCACTTGAGGACCTACAGGTCCACATGTAGCCTTGAGGTATCAGGTTTCCTATGACTGATGTAAATACTTAAATACCCATCTCTATAAGTCATGGGTAGTTTAGAAACTTTGAAAAATTCTTACCTACATTGTCTTAAAAGAATGTACCATTTACAAGTGCACAAAGTTGATCATGTTAATGTATGGAGTGCAAAAGTTCATATTCTGAGTTATAATAAAAACAATATTGCCCCTGAAGGACTGATAATTTCAATAAGATTCTCTATGAAACTCATAAAGAATCACAGCCTTGTAGATTATTAGAATTGGAATAGATCATAGAGATTACATTCACAATCATGTATATTAATTGATAATGGCTTCTGTTTTCTTAAATAATTCTCACATGGAAACAGAACAGCTTCCAAATATGAAGGGAATGTGAACACTACAGGAAAAAAAAACAAAAAAACAAAACTGGTCCCCGGGAAGTATTTCATTCCCTGCTTAACTCATAGGGGAAGGGTGCAGAGTATCTGCTTGCAACAGACTGTTTATGAATCTCTGTGATGTGGTGCTATTATACCATGTGATAACATATTGGACAGTGGGTTGTCATAAAGACTTGGGCTTAAATCCTGACTCTGACACACACTAGCTGCTCTTAAACTCTTTAAATCATTAATCCTCTCACTTTAAATTGTAGATTAAAATTCCCTGTTAATGAAAAGTGAAGTCTAGGGTCTATCAGTGATTCTTAATCTAGGATCTATTGACTTATTCCCATATTTTGATAAATCTATTTCAATGTATTTGTTTTCCTTTTCATATTATGAATTTCATTTTATGCATGTAAAAGCATTATTCTGAGAAGGGGCCCAAAGCCTTCATCAGATTGCCAAAGGAATTCATGACACAGACGAGGTTAAGAGCATTTACTCTTTCACAGAACCTCCCCACCTCTAGCTACAGAAGGAAGCTGGTATCTATCAGAAGAGATCTTATCTGACATTGGATGATTTTAATTATTCATATGTTAGTAAAATCCTGCAGTTGTATCATAAACAGAAAATGGATAGCAGGATGTCTCATAATATTGCAGCATTTGCAACAGTATTATTAAATGGCCAGAGTGCAAGATGGATGTCCATTCTGCTTATCTTATTTTAATAATTAGAGAATATGCTGTCCATAATATGTTTTGCCAGGCCTATTATGAGACCTATTTTAGGTACTGTAGGTTTTTCAATATTGCAATTGATATAAGCTTCAGTTCATCATCTAGGAGCTAGTATATTTGGCTTTTACTCTAAAAGAAAATAGTTTGTATTCTTAGGAATTAGCATCTAAATCATTAATAGAAATACAGCAACACTATTTCTCTAGGGAATGACAACATACTGGGAAGAGTTAGTGAGTTACTTGGATCTAATTACTACCCCAATTCCCTTGAAACTAGAATGGACCTTTTTTTCCCTAATGGATAAAAATGAAGAGGTTAAGCATATAATCAAATAGAATCTTTAAGTCTGGTTTTTTTATTAAATATTTAATGGAACCATACACACAGAGCTGTCAAAGTGCTATTCATAAAACATATGTCTGAACATTTCACTCCCCTATTGAAACATATCCTGTGGTTTCCTATTCCTAGAATATTTTAAAAACAAAACAAATAAATAAACAAACAAACAAAAAATAACCACCCCTGTTTTCCATTTAAAGACGTTTTTATCCTGGCCCTAGACTACTCTTATAGACTAATTGCACGTTACTTTCTAGACAAATTGCAGCTTTTTTGTTCCTGAAAAATATTTCTACACCTAACTTTCTGTCTTTATATAGGTTGTCCCACATAATTGAAATGTATTCCCTCATCACCTCTACATCTTAGAATCCCTAGCTTCAAAACTCCTAAGAAGTTACATGTGCTAAAACAGGTCTTTCCTGGTCATTCTAGTGGCTAGTACCTCTCCTAGCCCCCTTAAATTACTTTGTATTTATTAAATTTACATTTATGGGGGGTTGGTATATTTGTTCTCTTCCCTTATACAATTCCCAAAGCCTCGTATAAGCTCTCAGATTGCAGGCATTAGGTAGAGAATATACACTAAATAAATATTTGGGATTGATTGGTTGATTATGCCAGTACTAAAACTTTCTAGGAAGGTGAAACTTTGTGGAAATTATGAATGAAATATTACTAAGTCATTCAGGTAGCAGTCAAATTCAATACCTGCATTCAATCAACTGCCTGTCAATCTTGCTGAAGAAAAGATGATTCCAAAATTTGATCCTTCCCCCAAGGCTGTCAATAGAAAATCGAGCAAAGTCACATAGCATCATCACAAATTCACTAACTACCTCACTGGCCATTCAAATTTATAATCATTACAAGGTTCTTATTGAAGTTATATGAATATTCTTATAATTCTAAATATGTCACCACATAAGCAGTGTTGACATCTTTTGCTTAGTGTTAATGACTGAATATAATATATCTACAGACCTACAAGAAAAATTTCCAATCTTGACATTTCTTCCATAACAGATGCCGCTCTGGAAGATTTAAGAAACTCTGCCTGATCCACTTCTCCAAGGTAATCAATTACATCAAACTGTTTTGGACGTTAGTTTACACCAAAAGAAGTTTGTGTTTGACACCAAAGAATAGATATGAGAAGAGACTCCTCTTCCTTTAAAGAGTTAAGGGGATTCCATAGGTGTGCAACATTGAAGAATTTCAGATTTCAATAATATATTGATAATTTTGGTGCTTTTTTCTTTTTGTAAGTCTTTGTTATAATGGATATTTCACTAGGAAGGGCAGGAAGAGAGACAAGGGGAAATTTAGGAAACATGAAAACTAATGATATCAACAAAATCCTGATTTTAAAAAGAAGTTTGTGAAGAGGAGTTTTAGCTTGGCTATCACTACCTTTTACCACGATTCTCAAGTAAATAGTAAGGCAAGGATGTGATGACTGAAGTTCCTCTCAAATGCGTGACTGGAGAGGAGAAAAAATTGCTTCCAAGGTTCATTATTCAGATGTAGTCCACCATATTGAATAACAGGAGTCAGTTCCACTGAATCATTAATGGACAATATCTTATAATTTTCCTCTATGCCTGTGGAATTTCTGTTCTTATTTTAAAGCCCCCTTCAACTACTGGTTCATCAAAGAAATGTTCTCTCAAAACCTTGTTATGAATGACATTTTGACCTATGTTGTCATTTACACTTCTAAAATAACATTTATGCAATTATTATTTATTAGTTTGTTTCTATTTGTGTGCATATCTCCTGGGATAGGAACTACACCTTTGCTTTCATTGGTATGTGGACCTTCTAGGTAGGAAATTCCCCTTATTCATGCTGGCAACATTTTCACTGCAGATTCCTATATTTTCAGAGTTTTACAGAGTACTGAGAAGTTAAGGGACTTATTCAGAATCATACAACCAATATGTGTCAAAAAAAGGACTTGAACCCAGATCTTCCTTGTATACAGGCCCTATTCTATGCTGTACCTCTCTGTACTATATATTTCTAATAAACTGCAGATTCCATGAGCCCCAGTACTGTGTCTTATCTAAATTTTATAATGCCTAGCCATCTACTACTGAATAAAAGATATTCCATAAGTATTTGTTGGTTTCAACTAAACTGAATCTTTTTCTCTATTGGTATTAGTATGTATGATCTATTTTGGCATTGCAGAAAACTTTGAAGTGTAACTATAAAGTGGGTCAGTTATTTGAATTCCACAAACCACAGAGGGGTATTTGTTTTATTGATGAATAACCATATCCTATTTCAGGTTTGTTTTTAAATTAGTACACACATGTACCTGGACTCCCCAGTAATCTCTGTGAGGGTAGGAATTAGATCTTCTTTCTTCTTATTTAGTATTTCCCAGACTGCCTAACTAGCCTAGTGCTAGGCACAACTGAGATACATGAAAAAATATTTATTCAATTACATACCACTCAAACTGTCAGCATCTTTGTATTATTATAGTTACATTACACAAAACTGCCTTTTTGTAAAACAGTTTGGGATTTTCCCAAAGTAAATGCTTATAGTTTCAAATAGAAATTCACTGAAATAATTGTATATTACCCAAAACACACTCAAAATTAGATGTTCAGATAAGATAGCAATTTATTGCATGCTACTCGAGTCTTAGGCGGATATTGAAATCATTGCAATCACAGAAATCAAGTGTTTTATGCCGGTAACGAGTTTTTGATCCTAGGGAAACACATCTAGCTCAATGGGCTAACATAGATTAGCACTCAACGTAATCTGGCCCTGTACTTTACCCTTCCATATAGAGAGAAAGGAAACCCTATGAGAATTCTCAGTGTCAGTGTCAACTATTTCCATGGAAAGATACCCCTTCAGTTAACAAATATGTATTGAATTCTTTGTCAAATAACCAAGTTTGGGAATGCTGCTCACGTTTAAGAGTTTTTCCTTCTTTTAGCTGTCATAATTTTATCCTTTTGAATTTAAGACAAGTGAAGGGAGGAAAGACCTATTTTGGCCTATTCAAGCTAACCAGTTTAACAACTTGACTTGGATATTTGACTGTGATACTTAAGGTCAGGAAAATGGAGACATTTGACCTATTTGCAGCCAAAAAGTTGAAGTACTTGACTTTAATATTTGACTGTGATACTTCAGGCAAATCATTTAACCTCTCTGGGCTTCAGTGTCCTCACGTGCAAAATGAAAGGACTGGACAAAGTAACCTTTATGGTACCCTTCATTTTATGTTTTTTAAAGCAGATTACTTGTAACCATATGTCAAAATAGCATTCAACTCAAACAACAGAGGAACAGATGTTTAATGGGCAATGGATTTCTACTTTGCATCAATATGAGTTGCAAACTAAAATATAATAGCCTTATTTGAGGATTGGTGGAGAAGTTTAATTAACAATTATGTAGAATATAAAATGATCTCTGAAAAAACACTTAAAATTGTTGGTTAATATTTTTTCCCTGCTTGTTTCAACTTAGCAGGCATTTATTAAATACCTACTTTTTGTATACAAGACACTGGGGACATGAAGACAAAAACAAGAACAGCAAAAAACGACTTCACTCACATCACATCTCAAAAGATCAGCATGCATCTCATGATTCCTGGCTATTTCCCTTCATTATTATTAAACTGGCACAACTTCTTTTCATTATGTATAATTTCCTTAACTATTATTTCAAATGAATATTCATCTCAATAGACCCTCTTCTTCAATGATTTATTTTACCTTCATGTTTTAACTGTTTGAATGATATTGCCTTCCAACAAAGCTTTCTTCCATTCTGTGTTGTCTAAATAATGTGCTCCTGATTATACCTATATGGTGCTTCTGAGAAAACAAAATAAAATGAAAGTTTCTAAAATTATTTGCTATTTAAGATTTTTAAAGATTTCCATCTCATACAATTTTCATCCCCTGGCTTCTCTGACTTCCTTCAAGTCTTACCTAAATCTTACCCTCTACAACAACCCTTTCTCAGTCTCTATTGATTATGGATATTACCTCTGTTAATTAGCCCCAATTTGTCCTGAATATGCTTTATTTGTACTAGATGTTTGGAAGTTGCCTTCCTTATTCTATGGGCTTCTGAAGAGTAAGGATTGTTTTGTCTTTATTTTCTCTTTCTTTGTCACTTCAGAAAACCACAAAGGGCCTGGCACATAGTATAAAATTAATAAATGCTAGCTGACTGACATTATATTCAGAAACAATTTTACAGAAACCGGATCCCAGAGAAGATTTCCTTTTCTAATCATTGTAAACCCATAGAGTTACAGAATATCAGAGCTGGAATGGACACTGAAAATAATTTGGTTGATTCTTTCTCATATCTATGTTACATAAAGGAAATGAGGCTAAGAGAAGTTAAGTAATTTGTCCAGGGTCATATAATTAAGTGAATAGTTTAAAACCAGATCTTTTAATTCCAAGTCTTTTATAAAATAGAACACAAATTAGTCACCCCCAGCCGTTAGGATCAAGGTGGGATATGATCAGCCATAAGATCACTGAGGGCTCAAATTTCATTGATTCCAATCCCCCTTATTTTATATATGAGGAAACAGGCTTAAAGAGAATAATTGACTAGTCAAATGTCTGTGGCAGGATTGGGACCCAGGTTTTCCTGAATCCAAGTCCCATACTCTATTCACAGTGTCACACTCTCTCTCATATAATATAGCCTGTCCTTCCGAGTCTCTTATATCCTTTCTTCTACTAGTCTATTTCTTTGTCTGTATAGGTAATAGGTCTTTATCAATGATAATTACTCTTAAGAAATTTAGAGGCAGAGAGGCTCTCTGATTGAGGAAATGGATGGAATGTCAGGCCTGGAGTCAGGAAGACCAGCTGGGTGACCCTGGGCAAGTCACTTAACCCCTGTTTGCCTCAGTTTCTCCTCTGTTAAATGAGTGGGAGAAGGAAATGGCAAACCACACTAGAGTCTTTGACAAGAAAACCACAAAAGGCTCATTAAGTAACTGACATGACTAAAATGACTAAACAACAACAAAAGACTCTCCAGTAGAATCTCAGGTTCCAAGGGATCTACTTTTAGGGCCATGCAGTGCTTCCTCCAAACCAGAAGGAAACAAACAAACAAACAAACTTAGATATTAGTTTTCCCGTAAGGTAAATCCATTGTTTGCTATAGGAAACGATCATTCATGAAGCCCAAAATTTCAGCGGTAAGATTTCTGGGTTACAAGTCACAAACTCAGCTTCAAGACTTGGACTCGTCTTTAACTACCTGCAGTTCAAGACCAGAAGATACCAGGACAAGAGGCAGTTCACCTAACCTTTCCATGATTCAGTTCTACATCTACAAAATTAGAATAAAAAATCCTTGCCTTATACACCTTAAGAGTTGTAAGGGGGGACGGCTAGGTGGCACAGTGAATAGAGCACTGGCCCTGGAGTCAGGAGGACCTGAGTTCAAATCCAGCCTCAGACACTTAACACTTAACTAGCCATGTGACCTTGGGCAAGTCACTTAACCCCAATTGCCCTCCAAAAATAAAAAGAAAAAAAAGAGTTGTAAGGAAAATTACATTGCAGGGAACTCTTGCTTATGTCCACTTGCTGGGAAAAGGGGTGTTCTGGCTAATTTACTCTTTGGGGAAGAAGTGTAATGGAGAGATCAGTCTGAAGCAAGCAATGGAGGCCATGTTCATTTCCTAGTGGACTGCCTACTTTAGAGGTCAAGGCCTCTGACAGATGCTCCCAAATTACAAGATAAGAATTTTAACTCATACTTCAATTTTCTTTGACGGACTTTGACTTCATGAGGCAGTTGCTTGGTATTACTAAGCCTAAAGCTAGGGGATGGTGACACTTACTAGAGGAATGAGCATGAAGAGTTTGCCACTGTTTGACTCAGTTTCCACAAATGTTAAATAGAAATAACAACAGCACCTACCTCCCAGGGTTGTGAACCTCAAATGACATAATATTTGGAAAGAACTGGGCATTGTATCTGTCATGTGGAACAAACTATGTAAGTGCCTAGACCTTCTCTTCTCATTCCTTTATTATCTAGTTTTTTTTTTCCTCCTCTCCACTATAGGTTAAAAGGTTCGTGGGAACATTTAACAGAAAGTTGTTTTTTGTTTGCTTTCCATATCTCTGCCATGTCTATTTTATTGTTATAGGCACAACTGCCCACAACAGAAGCTATTTGTGAAATAGACTCTAGGTCATTAATAATTAAAATGAAGCATTTTCAAGGTAGGAACGATGCTAGGAGGCAAACAAATTGGAAATCTCAGCATTCTGACTCTACTTATAGATACTTCATGGTCTGTCCTTCCATTGCAAGCTGGCTACACTGTTGCTGACTTCAGCACTATAGATTTACTCAAAAGTTTGACAGAATTACCTGGTCTTAAATCTTGTTAAAAATATCATTAAGTTTAATGTGAACTTTTTAATATCAGTCGTTTTTTGGTTGCCTTTTATTTTCAGTATTATATGAAGTAAACAGAAGACTATTTAATTTTCATCACTTAGAGATACCAAATGTTCTAAGCTGACAGCATTACAAAAGCCTATTTGCCTATTAAATTGCAAAAAAACATGGTTGTTAGAGGGAATTAATATGAAACATGAAGTGGGAAAAGAAACGAAGACACTTTACATGATTGAGCATACTCATTTTTTAAATTGGAGGCAGAATAGCTTTAAGACTGGATTCTTGGGTGGGAACCAATATGACAGAGTAGAAACAGGACTTGTGCAAGGCTCCTGCTTTAACCTCCTGCAACACATGTAAAAAATGACTCTAAGCAAACTTTAGAGCTACAGACCCCACAAAGTGACAGAGAGAGAAACTAACCCCCCACTGAAGACAGCCCACCAGGCCAGCAGGAAGGGGTCATTTCAGCACTCTGGTACCCGAGGCAAGCCCCCAGGGAGCCCGAGGTTTTAGTCTCATGGCACCCAGACCAGCTGTGGCTACAGGGACATCCAGAGAGTAGATCACCAGCAGCTATGGTGGTTGCCAGAATTATAAACCCATAAATACCAAAGACAAAGTGAGAGGACAGTGGACTTTGGTAACAGGGAGTCCAGTAGTTTGGTCTGGGCTCTGTACCCCTTAGGGAGAAGCAGCTGAGGAGTGGCAGCCTCTGCAGTGTGGCTGTTTCAGAGCTCCTGGCCTGCAGATTGTAGGGGAACAAAGCCACCAGTATGAGGGTTATTTTCTCTTGTTTTAACCTGTTTGGATCTGGATCCCTGTGCTGGGTGGAGTTCCTGGGGTGCATAACTAGTGTGCCAGATCCAGTAGAAGCTTCTGAGAGGGCACTCAACTAATATCTTTGGCAGCTGAGAAAACTCCGGTGATTTAGAACAAAGCTCTCCTCTCTGAAAGCAGAGTTCTACTGTGTCAAAAAGCTCAACAGTCAAGTGATTGAGTGGCAAAATAAGCAAGAGGGGGAAGCAGGGTAAGAAGAACAGTTCAACTTTGGATTCATTTTTTGGGGACAAAAAGGATGAAGGCATGGAGCAGGAGGAAGACAAAAGAGGTTCAAAAAGCCAATGAGGAGAAGAATGCCATAAAAAGCCAAATTTGCAAGATGGAAAAAGAATCTCAAAGAGTCTCCTTCAGACATGGTCTAGGTGAAGTCTATACCCTTATAAATACCACATGATGAATTAGAATATGTGAGAATCCTTAACAGCACTATTAAAAATTACAATGTAGAGAGGCAGGCCCAGAAGGCACGGCTGGCAGACGCAGGCCTGAAAGGCATGGCGAGGCAGGGGCAGGCCTGGAAGGGGCCTGATCAACTAGGAGGGCAAGTCTTCCCACCAACCACAAGGGCCACTACCAGGCCTATCACCAAAGTGTTGGGACTGAAAAAAGCAAGGTAAGAAGCAAATACAGAGGCCCCTGTCCTGGACAGAAAATACTCCTGGGGCTACCACTTCATAGCCCAGAAGTTTAAAAAAAAATACCCTATCAAGACCTCCATAGACCTGGATGACAGAGTGAACCTCATCTGCTCCAAACCCCCGCCTCTGACCCTGAAAACATAGTAACTCTTGCCCCAGGGCAAAACACTCTACAGTAAAGGCTTGGGATCCCTACAGGAAGGGCATGGCTAGGGTCCTGCCTCAAAATGGGTAGAAAGCAGATTACAAAGACAAAGATTCTGGAGTCCTACTATCCTCAGAGGGAGGAACCAACCTCAGAGGGAGACAATGTGGACTCCATACCCAAAGCTGAAACTTCAATAGGGAATGGGTCCCAAGCCCAGAAGACTCTCCTAGATGAGATCAAAAGGAATTTTGAAAAGAGAATGAGAGAGATAGAAGACAAAATGAATAATTCTCTCAAAACCAAAATAGCAGAATTAGAAAAAAATATTATAATGAAGAAAAGATCTCTCTAAAAAGAAAAGTATATGATATGGAAAAGGAGCTCCAAAAAACAAACAAGGAAAATGATTTGCTAAAAACTAGAATCAACCAAATTGAAACAAATAACTGTATGAGGAACCAAGAATTAGTCAAACAAAAAAAAAGAATGAAAAATTAGAAAAAGAGGTAAAATACCTCAAAGAAAAAATAACTGACCTGGAAAACACATCCAGGACAGATAATCTGAGAATCATAGGCCTACCAGAAAATTATGATGAAAAAATGAGCCTGGACAACATTTTCCAAGAGCTCATTAAGGAAAACTGCCCTGAGATACTAGAACCTGAGGGTAAAATAGAAATAGAGAGAATCCACCGGACACCTGCTGAAAGAGATCCCAAACTGAAAAGTCCTCGAAATGTTGTGGCCAAACTCCAGAACTACCAGATAAAAGACAAAATACTTCAAGCGGTCAGAAAGAAACCATTTAAATATCGAGGATCCACAGTGAGGATCGCACAGGATTTGGCAGCCTGTACACTGAAAGATCGGAGGCAGTGGAATGCAATTTTCCAGAAGGCAAAAGATCTCGTGTTACAACCAAGGATCACACACCCAGCGAGACTGAGCATATTTTTCCAAGCAAAGAGATGGTCATTCAACAATGTAACAGAGTTCCAGAACTTTTTGATAAAAAAGCCAGAACTCAATGGAAAATTCAACCTCCAATTACGAGATGCAACAGTGATGTAGAAAGGTAAACAAGGGACACACACACACACACATGCACATACTCTGCTATTTGATAAGAGCAAACTGGTTATAGACAAGTAGAGGGTATGAATATAAAATACACAAAATGACGATTAAAAAAATCCTATTAAGGACTACAAAGGGACTGCAATGGAAGAAAGGGAATGAATGAGTAGAAAAGGGTAAATTATGCCACACATAGAGGCATAAAAACTGTATAGCAGAGGATAAGAAGGGAGAGAGATGGGAATCATATGAGCTTTTCCTTCATTGATTCTGGTGCAAGAAGGGAATAACAACCAGTTAAGCATAGGACTCTATGGAGAAGAAACACAAAAAGTATCATTTCAGAAGGAAAGAGGGGAGAAACAGGAGCTACGCATGAGATTTGTTCCTGTCAATTTTGGTGCGAAGAAGAAATAACATACTTCATTAAGTATAAAAATATCCTACAGGCAGTAGGAGGGGGAAAGGGCTATAAAAGGGGAGTTGGTTAGTAGGGAGGGAAGAAGTAAGGGGAAAGAGGAGGTAAAGGGAGGGGCACTGATAAGGGAACACTGAGGAAGGAGGTGGTCAAAAGGAAAACTATTAAGGGGGGAAAGTGAGAAGGGGGAAAATATGAGCATTAACAGGGGCAGGAATAAGATCGAGGGAAAGAAACATAACAATCCTAACATTAATGTGAATGGAATGAACTATCCCATAAAACATAGACGGATAACAGAATGGATTAGAAATCATAATCTTACATTATGCTGTTTACAAGAAACACATCTGAAACAGATGGATACACACAGGGTAAAGGTAAAAGGCTGGAGTAAAATATTTCATGCCTCAGATAAAGTAAAAAATAAAAAGCAGGAGTACCAATCCTTATCTCAGATAAAGCAAAAGCAAAAGTTGACCTAATTAAAAGAGATAAGGAAGGAAACTATATCCTGTTAAAAGGCACCATTGAGAATGAAGCAAAATCATTACTTAACATATATGCACCAAGTGGTATAGCATCCAAATTCCTAGAGAAGAAGGTAAAGAAATTAGAGGAAGAAAGAGATAGCAAAACTATACTAGTGGGAGACCTTAATCTCCTCCCCTCTGAACTTGATAAATGTAACCTCAAAATAAAGAAAGAAGTTAAGAAGGTGAACAGGATTTTAGAGAGGATAGGTATGATAGATCTCTGGAGAAAACTGAATGGGGATAAAAAGGAATATACTTTATTCTCAGCAGTTCATGGCACATGCTCAAAAACTGACCATGTTCTAGGGCATAAAAACCTCACAATTCTATGTAGTAAGGCAGAAATATTAAATGTATCCTTCTCAGATCATGATGCAATAAAAATTATATGCAATAAAGGGCCAGAGAAAGACAGACTAAAAACTAATTGGAAATTAAACAATCTAATCCTAAAGAATGAGTGGTTCAAACAAGAAATTATAGAAACAATCAGTAATTTCATTCAAGAGAATGATAATAATGAGACAACATAAGAAATTTGTGGGATGCCTTAAAGGCAGTTGTTAGAGAAAGTTTTATATCCCTGAGTGCATACATGATTAAATAAGAGAAAAGAGAGGTCAACGAATTGGGCATGCAATTGAAAAACCTAGAAAAAGAACAAATTCAAAATCCCCAATTAAATACTAAATTAGAAATATTGAAAACCAAAGAGAGATTAATTAAATTGTAATTAAGAAAACATTTGAATTAATAAATAAAACTAAGAGCTGGTTTTATGAAAAACCAATAAAATTGGTAGACCCTTAGTCAATATGATAAAAAAAAGAAAGAACAAAACCAAATTATGAGTATCAAAAATGAAAAGGTTGAATATACCTCCAATGAAGAGGAAATCAAAACAATAATCAGGAATTATTTTTCCCAATTATATGCACATAATTTTGACAATCATAGGGAAATGGGTGAATATTTACAAAAATACAAGTTGCCCAGATTAACCGAAGAGGAAGTAAATTACTTAAATAACCCCATCCCAGAAAAAGAAATTGAACAAGCCATCAGTCAACTCCCTACGAAAAAATCTCCAGGGCCAGACAGATTTACTAGTGAGTTCTATCAAACATTTAAAGAACAATTGATTCCAGTACTCTACAAATTATTTGGGAAACATAGTGAAGAAGGAGTCTTACCAAATTCTTTTTTATGACACAAATATGGTACTGATACCTAAATCAGGAAGAGATAAAACAGAGAAAGAAAATTATAGACCAATATCCCTCAAGAATATAGATGCAAAAATTCTAAATAAATTACTAGCAAAAATATAGTAAATTATCTCAAGAATAATACATTTTGATGAGGTAGGATTTATTCCAGCAATGCAAGGATTTTCTAATATTAGGAAAACCATCAGAATAATTGATCATATCAACAATAAAACTACCAGAAATCACATGATTATCTCAATAGATGCAGAAAAGGCTTTTGACAAAATACGACATCCATTCCTATTAAAAACATTAGAAAGTATAGCAATAAATGGATCCTTCCTTAAAACAATAGGTAGCATTTATTTAAAGCCATCATCTAGTATTATATGCAATAGGGAGAACATAGAAGCATTTCCCAAAAGATCAGGGGTGAAACAAGGGTGTCCACTGTCATCCCTCTTATTCAATCTGTTCCTAGAAATGTTAGGAGTAGCAATTAGAGAAGAAAAAGAAATCAAAGTATCAAATTAGGCAAAGAAGAGACCAAGCTATCACTCTTTGCAGATGATATGATGATATACTTGGAGAATCCTAGAGAATCAAGTAAAAAACTACTTGAGACAATAAATAAATTTGGCAAAGTTGCAGTATATAAAATAAACCCACACAAATCTTCGGCATTCCTATATATTTCCAATGAAATTCAACAGCAAGAGATAGAAAGAGAAATCCCATTTAAAGTTACTGTAGACATTATAAAATATTTGGGAATCTACCTGCCAAAACAAACCCAGGACATATATGACCACAACTAAAAACACTTTTCACACAAAGAAAGTCAGATCTAACTAATTGGAAAAATATCAATTGCTCATGGCTGGCTCATGCTAATATAATAAAAATGACAATTTTACCTAAATTAAATTATATATTTAGTGCGATGCCAATTAATTTGACAAAAATCTACTTTGTAGAGCCAGAAAAATAGTAACAAAATTCATTTGGAAGAATAAAAGGTCCAGAATATCAAGGGAATTAATGAAAATAAACCCTAGGGAAGGTCGACTAGCTATACCAGATTTCAATCTGTATTATAAAGCAGCAGTCATCAAAACTACTTGGTACTGGCTGAGATATAGAGGAGTGGATCAATGGAATAGATTAGGCACCCGAGATTTAGAAGTCAATGACTATAGTGATCTCTGGTTTGAGAAACCAAAAGACCCTGGTTTTTGGGATAAGAACTCACTATTTGACAAAAACCGCTGGGAAAACTGGAATATAGTACGTCAGAAACTGGGCATAGACCATTATCTAACACCATATACCAAAATCAAGTCTAAATGAGTGCATGTTCTATGTAAAAGTCTTGATACTGTAAGCTGTCTCATAAAACAAGGAATAGTTTATGTGTCAATCTTGTGGACAGGGAAAGATTTTATGATTAAACAAGAATTAGAGAACATTATAAAATGTAAAATGGATAGTTTTGACTACATGAAATTGAAAAGCTTCTGTACAAACAAAGCCAAAGTAACCAAGATTAAGAGGGAGGTGGGAAATTGGGAAAGAATCTTTACAAGCTATGTCTCTAATAAAGGACTCTTTTCTAAAATATGCAGAGAATTGAGTCATATTCATTAGAATACAAGGCATTCCCCAATTGATAAGTAATCAAAGGATATGAACAGCAATTTTCAGAGAAAGAAATTAAAGATATCTATAAGCACATGAAGAAATGCTCTAAATCACTATTGATTAAAGAAATGCAAATCTAAACTCTGAGGTACCACATCTCACCAGTCATATTGGCTAAGATGACAAAACAGGAAAATGACAAATGCTGGAGAGGATGTGGGGAAATTGGAACACTAATGCATTGGTGTTGGAGTTGTGAACTGATCCAGCCTTTTTTGGGGAGTAATATGAAATTATGCCCAAAGGGCTATAAATACTTTCATATCCTTTGACCCAGCAATACCACTCCTAGGGTTATATCCCAAAGAAATCATAGAAGTGGGAGGAAGACCCATATGTACAAAATTTTTTATAATAGGTCTTTTTATGGTGACAAAGAATTGGAAATTAAGGGGGTGTCCATCAATTGGGGAATGGCTGAACAAGTTGTGGTATATGCATGTTATGGAATACTATTGTGCTATAAGAAACGAGGAGCAGACGGAGATGCTTATACAAACAGATGCTGAGTGAGAAGAGTAGAACCAGGAGAAATTTGTACACAATTACAGTCACAATGTATGTGTGATGACCAACTTTGATAGACTGGACTCTTCTCAGCAATGAAGTGATATAAGTCAATCCCAAATGACTTGTGATAGAGAGAAATATGTGCATCCAGAGAAAGAACTAGAAAGAACTGAATTTATATCCAGGTGGATGCAAAATACTTGATCTTTTTCCTCCTCTTGTTTGGTTTTATGTCCTCTTTACCATTTTTCATTCCATCTTATACAACCTGACAAATGTATAATGTGAAACTATTTACAGATCCTCTTCTTGAGTATATGCCGCCGTGGTGGGGAGGGGGGAGAGGGGGACAAAATGTGAAACTCAAGGAATTGTGGAATTGAATCCTGTAAACTAAAAGGAAACAAATTAATTAAAAAATAAAAAAATAAAATTTACAATGTATTGATTGTATTGAATTCTGAATTATCATGGGGTGTCCTCATTGTGATCCGTGACTACTTAAAAATTATAAACCAAACAAAGAAGGCATTGTAATACACAAGTGAATACCATTAAGAAAAGCATGCCCAAGCACGGGATTAGGAGTTTCAGTTAGAAAAATCATCTATTAATTTAATCCATAATTTTATCTTCATTTTGGACAATGTGCTTCTACAATGAACTGAGCTTAGTATTTCATAGGAGAATAAAGTATTAAAGCATTCGCGAAACCTTGTATGTCAAAAACTTTTAAGGATCCCAAGTAGCTGTCTAACATCAAACACACGTAAGGTCAGTATGTGTCTCCCTTTTGATGTTATTTGGCTATTGTGATGAAACTAAGCAACCTCAGAAGAATCAGAATTTCAGGTGCTACGAAGGACAAGAGAAAATAAAAAAATATAGGGATCATACATAGAATGAAAAATTCCTGATAACGACAAATTACAGGAAGTGACTTAAAAGAAATTATTGAATGCATGCGTAACCAGAAAGGAAGTCAGAGATCTGGACAGCCTAAGGTTTGAATAAAAATAAATGAAATATTCAAAGATCAAAGGAAAAATTAGTATATTAGGTAAATCCTCTATGAATGATTTATTGATGGGCATTGGAAAAAAAAAAAAAACTAGACAAAATTAAAAGGCACAAATGCCTTCCGATCTGATCCAATGAAGAAATATCTATATTGTTGATTTCAGAAACAATATAATCGCAGGATGATACATTTAGAGCAAGGAGACTCCTCAAAGGCTGTATAGTTAAAACTTCTTATTTTTAGAATATGATGAGGAGGCCTAAGAACATTAAGTAGCTTGCCCATGGTTATACAGGGACTAAATGCTAAATCTGTTATTCCGCACACGGTCTTCTGACATCAAGTACTCTATAGTACTCCATCATCCTAAATGAATATTTGCTGTTTCATAACTTTGCACCAAACTGCCCTGGAAGCTCTTGTTTCCTAACCTTTCTCATTTTGTGACATATCATTGAATTTACTGTCATATTGACTCTCTAGGCTACGCTTCCCAGGGATTGTTCCAAACAACAATTTGATTACTTTGCTCCCCTATGGATATCTTCTTTACTTTCAGGCTTTGTGAAATAGGTCTTTTCAGGTTCTCCCTCCTACCTGTCTATAATCATTTCCTTCAGTCTCTTTTGCTAAAACATCTCCTTATCATAATGTTTTGTAATTCCATGTCCTTTTTCCTTTTCTACACATTCTGGTTGATGTGGTCAGCACTAACAATTTCAAGTCATAAATGAATTCCTTAGCAAATGACTCCTGAATTTTAATGGGACTAAATTGGAACTTAGCTGGATATTCTCTTGTAATCTCCCTTTTACACAAACATGCAAAACACTGAGTTATGTATTGCCAACTGACTGGTATGATCTCATAGACATCTCAGTGTGTCCAAAAGATAATCCATTTTCTTCCATCCTAAACATACCCCTCCCCTAAAATTTCCAAATTCTATTGAGGGTTTCACTATCTTCTCAATAACCTAGATTATTAACCTATGTTTTCCTTTACTCATTCTCTGGCTCCTGACTTTCCTCCACATTAAATCATTTGCCAAAACTTTTAAATTTTACCTCTACAAAATCTTTCAAATCTGCCTCCTCTTTGCCCATGTGGCATTTACTTTAGTTTAGGACACCATAATTACTTACTCAGAATATTTCAGTAGCTTCCTAATTGGTTCCTTTTTTTCCCAGTTTCTCATAATTCTCATAATAATCATGCCAATTCATCAGTACTGCTAATACCTATTATTGACTAAATACTAAATTATTGTAATTGCCTTGCTTCTACCTCTTTGTCTTATCTTTGCTGCTTATTGATTACTGACTTTGATGTGCAGTCATGTCCTCTGATTTCTTCATTTTTCATTCCAACTTGCTCTATCATAACATCTAATTTCCATGTATATCCTAGATTTAGATTGCCTCATGAATGTTTCATTGTGGTCTTGTATGAAAAGTTCATCATCCTGGATCACTGTCTTGTCATGGAGGACAAGCTCTCATAGATAAGTTAAACTATGAACTATGCTATGCAGGGTTACCCAGGATAGACAGGTCATAGTTGAGAATTCTGAAAAAAGGTAATCCAATAGAGAAATAAATGCCAAATTCTTCACAAAGAAAAAAAAACCATGGAGAATGATAAAATGATTTTAAAAAACCATGATGCTGGAAAATGAGCACCTCAGATTGCAAGTTCTCCAACACATTGCTGGGGAAGAATGGAGGGTAACTACAAGTAGCCCCCGTACTAATGAAGCAGCTGGGGCAAAGGTGAAAGAAAGCCCAGCTTAGGATGCAAATGATAATGAAAGGAAAGTCTGATGCTGTAAAGATAAATATTGTATAGGAACTTGTAATGTAAGATTTTGAACCAAGGTAAGCTGCATGTGTACAAACAGGAGATGAAAAGATTAAACATTGACATCTTTGCTGTCAGTGAACTTACGTATATGGAATGGGTGAATTTAATTCAGGTCGTCATTAAATATACTAGTGTGGGCAAGAAGCCCTTAGGAAAAAAATGGAATAACCCTCATAATAAAAAATATGTTGAGAAAAGCAGTACTGGGGTATAATATTTAAAAAGACAGAATGATATCTTTTGAAGTTAATGGAAACCATTTAACATCACAATGACATAAGTCTATGCTCCAACCAAAGATGCTGAAGAGATCAAAGTTGATCAGTTCTATGAACACCTACAAAATCTTCTAGGAAATACCTACACAAAGATACCACATTCATCATAAGAGTAGGAAATCAAAAGATTATTGGAATAACAGGCAAGTTTGACCTTGGGGTACAACATAATGCAAAGGAGAAACTAATAAAATTTTGTCAAGATAACTCACTGGTGGGGCGACCAGGTAGCACAGCAAGTAAAAGTACCGGCTCGAGTGTCGGGATGACCTGGGGATCAAATCTGAGTTCAGATACTTAGCACCCACCCAGAAACACCTGGCCATGTAACCTTGAGCAAGTTAGTTAACCCCGAATGCTTTAAAAAAAAGATAACTCACTGGTCACAGCAAACACTTTTTTCTACACCCAAAAAGCTACCCATGCACATTATCACATGATCAATATCAAAATCAAATGTATTATATATTTTGCAGCCAAATGTGGAAAAACTCTTTAGAGTCAGCTAAAACAAGCTCTGGAGTTGACTGTGGTTCAGATCATGAGCTTCTTATTGCAAAATTCATACTTAAATTGAAGAAAGCAGGGAAATCTATAAGACCCTATAGACATCACCTCAATAACATCTCTTACTAATATGAAGTGGAAGTGATAAATAGATTTAAGGGATTATATCTGGTAGATAGAGTTCCTGAAGAACTAGAGGCAGAGACTGACAATAGTGAATAGGAAGCAGCAAAAAAGAAAAAAATAACAAAGAAAAAGAAGAGCAAGAAAGGAAATTGGCTATCTAATGAGTCTTTACAAATTGCTAAGGAAAGAACAAAAGCAAAAGGCAAAGGAGAAATGGAATTATATACCCAACTGAATGCCGAATTCCCAAAAATAGCTAGGAGACATAAGGTTTTCTTAAATGAACAATGCAGACAAATAGAAGAAAGCAATAAAATGGCAAATACAAGTGATCTCTTCAACAAAATTAGAGATATCAAGGAATATTCCGTGCAAAAATAAGCATAATAAAACACACAAAAAATGATGGAGACTTAACAGAACTAGAAGAGATTAATAAGAGGTGGCAAGAAGATACAGAAGTGAAATGCTAAAAAGATCTTATCATATATAACCATGATTGTGTGGCTACTGTTCTGACACCAGACACCCTGGAGAGTAAGTCAAGTGGGTCTTGGGAAGCATTGCTAACATTAAGTCTAGTGTAGGTGAAAGAATTCCAATTGAGCTATTTAAAATCCTAAAAGATGTTGCTGTCAAAGTGCTGACCCTCAAAATGCCAGCAAGTCTGAAAAATTCAACAGCAGCCATTGGACTGGAAAAGATCAGTTTACATCCCAATCCTAAAGAAAGGCAATGTCAAAGAATGTTCAAATTACTGAACAACTGCACTCATTTCACACAGCAGCAAGGTTATAATCATGCTTTTGTAAGCTAAGCTTCAACCACATGTGAACCAAGAATTAACGGAAAAGTAGAAAGTTTATTAAAGAGACATAGGTACTGGAGACCAAATCACCAACTTCTGTTGAATTATGGATAAAGCAAGGAAGTTCCAGAAAAAATAAATAAAAAAATACTTCTGCTTCATGTACTAAAGCCTTTGACTGTGTGGACCACAGCAAAATGTGGCTATTACGCAAAGACAGTGGAGTACCAGATCATCTTATTTTTCTTGCCAAGAAGCAAAAGTTAGAACCAAGCATGGAACAATTCATTGGTTTAAGTTTAAAAAAGGAGTATGACAAAGCTGCATGTTTATACTTTATTTATTTAAGTAATATGCCAGGTACATCATGTAAAATGCCAGTCTGGATGAATCAAAAGTCAGAACTAAGGTTGCTAGAAGAAATATTAACAATCTCAGATATTCAAACAATACCCCTGCAATAAAAGAAAGTAAAAAGGAAACCTCTTGATGAGAGTGAAAGAGTAGAGTGGAAAAGTTAGTTGGAAGCTTAATATCAAAACAACAACAAACAAACAAAACACAAGACCTTTACAAATGGTCCCATCAATTCTTGGAAAATAGAGAAAAAATGGAAGCAGTGTCACATTTTATATTCTTGGGTTCAAAGATTATGGCAGACAGCAACTGCAGTCATGAAATTAAAAGACACTCACTCTGTGGAAGGAAAGCTATCTCAAGTCTGGACAGCATACTAAAAAGCAGAGAAATCACCTTGCTCACAAAGGTTCATATAGTCAAGGCTATGCTTTTTCCAGTAGCAATGTATGATTGTGAGAGTCGTGTTATACAGAAAGCTGAGCATATTAAAATGGACACTTTTGAACTGTGGTGCTAGAGAAGACTTTTGAGAGTCCCCTGGATAACAAGGAGATCAAATCAGTAAATATTTCAAGAGATTATTAAAGACTATTCACTGAAAGGTCAAGTACTGAACCTGAAGCTTAAATACTATGTCCACAAAATGGGAAGATATGACATATTAAAAGAGACCTTGATGTTGGTAAATAATGAAGCAAATGGAGAAGCTGATGGTAGAGGATGACATGGATAGTGCAATGGAAGCAATGAAAATGATCTTGGACAGACTTTGAGAGATAAGGGAGAATTGAAGGCCTTGTTGTCCATGGGGTTACAGGAAGTCAGACACAACTAAACAACAACAACATAAAAAGTACTTGTCATCAAATCAGAAGACCTTAGTTTGAGTCTTTATTTTGACTCTTTATGGTTGTAACTGAGAAACTCAATTAACTTCTCTGAGCCTTAAATTATTCCATGTAAACGAAAGTTATAGTACTACCTAATAACATTGTTGTGAGACAAGTTCTTTGTAAACCTTAAAGCATGGAAGGTATTAATTGCTAATAGCATTCTGTCCCTTGTTCACTCTGCTGGGTGTGAATTGCAACTCTTTTTCTGTAACTTATTATTCTCTAATGTCAGGAACTAAACCATAATTATCTTTTGGAACATAATAGAATCAGTGAAGATGTACATTGACCACATCTAGTTAATGATAAAATTGGCAAAGAGAACCCAAGTTGCTTGACTGTCATTTCAATGCTCTTTTATAGGTGCTAGGCTACTTCCCTGCTCATTACTAATTTCTGGTCATGAGCAAAGTCATTCTAGTCAATCTCATTCTGTCTTGTCTCTCTCTTTTCTAATCACTTATTTCCTTCTTCCCTTATTCTTCTTCCAATCTTCCCGCCCTAAACTTTAAGTTGGCAGTTCAAGCAAGAGCAGAATAAAAGTAGAAAAGAAAATTTCTAGTTCATTTCCCCCTACTCAGAGTGCTGCTTAAAAGCTTTCCTGAAAGGTTCATTTAAGAAGAAAACTGGGGGACGGAGTCAAAATGTCTGAGTAGAAACAGGACGTGGCTCCTCCAATTCAGGTAAAAATGACTCTTAACAAACCTGGGAGCTACAGAACCCACAAAATGACCCAAAAAAGATAAACTCCCACTGAAGACAGTCCAGCAGGCCAGCAGGAAGGGGCCAGCACAGCGCTCTAGAAGCACAACCCAGCTCCACGTGAACCAGAGCTTTTAGCCTCAGGGTGGCCACAACCAGCTACCAGCTGGAGGGACTTCAGATCACTAGAAGCTGTGATTGTTTCCAGGATTATCATCCAATAGATGCTAAGGAAAAAGTAAGAGGTCAGGGCAGTGTTTACCTTGGGACCTGGGAGTTGGGGAGTGAGGTGCTGCCTTTGACCCAGGGCAAGAAGCAGCTGAGGTGTGGCAGCCATCGAGCCACTGCCACATTGCTGCTTCAGAGCTCCTGGTATAGAGATTGTAGGGGGACCAATAACCAGTCTGAGGGGTGATCCCTCTTGATATAAACTGCTTGGTTCTGGATCACTGTCTGGGATGGAGGTCCTGGGGTTCAGGGTGACCAGTGACCAGAGCTTGTGGAAGCTTCAGAGAGGGCAGCCAACTAATATCTCCAGCAGCTGGGAAAACCCCAGAGATTGGGACACAACTCCCTCCTCTGCTAGCAAAACTCCTCTACTGTAGAAAAAATCTCAAAAGTCAAGTAATTGAGTGGCAACATGAGTAAGCAAGGGAAACAAGGCAAGCACAGCAGTCTGAATTTGGATTCCTTTTTTGAACACAAAAACGATCAGGGCATGGAACAGGAGGAAGACAATGAAGAGAGAACTCCTGGACCAAAAGCTTCCATGAAAAGAATAAGTTGCTTAAAAGAATTATTAAAAGAATGATGCAAGAAAATTATGAAATGAGAGTCAACAACCTAACTGAAGAAAATAACACATTAAAAAATAGAATAACTCAGATGGCAAAAGAGGCTCAAAAAGCAAATGAGGAAAAGAATGTGTTAAAAAGACAAATTTGTCAGATGTAAAAGGAATATCAAAAGCTAACTGAAGAGAATCATTCCTTCAGAATTAGACTGGAGCAAATGGAAGCTACTGACTTTATGAGAAATCAAGATACTACTAAACAGATCCAAACAAATGAAAAAAGTAGAAAGCAATGTGAAACATCTCATTGGAAAAAACATTGACTGGGAAAATAGATCCAGGAGAGATAATTTAAAAATTATTGGACTATCTGAAAGCCATGCTAAAATAATAACCTAGAAATTATCCTTAAAAATTTTTCAAGGAAAATTGCCCTGATGTTTTAGAACCAGAGGGCAAAATAGAGGTTGAAAGAATCCACCAATCACCTCCTGAAAAACATCCCCAAAAGAAAACTTCTAAGAATATTATAGTCAGGTTCTTGGAGGTCCCAGATCAAGGAGAAAATATTGCAAACAGCCAGGAAGAAACAATTTGAATACTGTGAAAACACAATTAGAACAACACAAGATCTGCCAGCTTCTATATAGTGGAATGGAAGGGCTTGGAGTATGATATTCTGGAGGTCAAAGGAGCTGGAATTAAAACCAAGAATTACCTACCCAGCAAAAGTGAGTATCATGTTTCAGGGAGAAATATAGTCATTCAATGGAATAGAGGACTTTCAAGCATTCTTGATAAAAAAAAAAGAGTTGAATAGGAAATCTGACATTCAGATACAAGAATCAAGAGAAGCATGAGAAGGTAAACAGGAAAAAGAAATCATAAGGAACTTATCAAAGTTGAAATGCTTACATTCCTATATGGAAAAACGACAAGTGTAACTTATGAAACTTTTCTCAGTATGAGAATAGTTGAAGGGAATAGAAATTTGTATATATCAAATCTATATACATGCATACATACACACATGCATGCATACATATAAGTATACATACATATATGTCTATATAGGAGGTTATATGGGTGTATGAATATGTGAGTGTGTGTATATATGTGGACAGGTATACACAGAGAGAGTGCTCAGGACCAATTGAATGGGAAGGGAGGATACTCGAAAGGTGAAATTAACAGATGAGAGAGGAATATAATGACAGGAGGTGGGTAGAGATAGAATGGGGCAAATTATTTTATATAGAAGAGGCAAAGGAAAACTGTTACAATGGAGGGGAAAAACAGGAAGGCAAAAGGGAATAAGTCAATCTTATTCTCATTGAATTTGGCTTAGGGAGGGAATGACATACACACTAAATAGAGCAACTCACTATGCTGGAGATTAGGGGTGAAGGGGATGAGTGGAGGGTTGATGGAAGCAAGGGTAGGCTTGGGGAGGGGAGGAAAGTTGGAAGCATAGTAGGGAATAGAACTAGTAGGGGGTGGGATAGGATGGAGGGAAATATATTCAATCTTTGACAATAAATACACTATGGAAATGTTTTGCATAGCTACACATGTACAACCTATATTTAATTGCTTATCTTCCCAGTAAGGGTGGGTGATGAGGGAGGTAGAGAAAGAATCTGGAATTCATAGGTTTAAAATCAAATGTATAAAATACATAATAATAATAATAATAATAATGATTATTATTATTATTTTACATGTCCTGGGGAATAAGATATACAGGCACTGGGGCATAGAGATCCACCGTGCCTTCCTGGAAAGTCAGAGGAGGGATGGGTAAGATATGGGAAAGAGCAAATTGGGGGAGGGGATATTCAGTAGGATTGCTGTTTTGGGGTGGTGGGTAGGGAAAAAGGGGGAGAAAATTTTTAACTCAAAATCTTATGGAAATGAATGATGTAAACTAAAAAACAATTTAAAAAAAATAAGGACTTAAAAAAGAATAAGATAAGAAAACTGGATATTGAAATGCATCTTTACTACATACATATATAAGTTTCTTCAGGAGAAGTGGCCTGACCTAACATGTGGTAGAAAAAAAAACCTTTAAAATCCTAACACCAATGTCATGAAGAATTTTGTATTTACCAATGAAATCTATATGTGTTTGTTTCTATTAAAGAACTCATACCAAAAAATACCTAAATGTAATTTTCTTTAATTCCTTCATTGCCAAATATTTATTGATTGCCTCCTATGAAAAAAGACACCACATTAGATGTTTTAAGGTACATACATATGATCGCTTTCCTTCCCAAAACTTACAATCTGATGGATGAGCAAAAATGTGTACAAAATATTATTTCATTTTCATATCATCCCTAAAATTCATAGTTTGTGCAAATTTTAGAATATACATAATTATTAGTAAAATAATGAATTATAGAATTTGTCAATTAGTAAACATAGAACTATTGCAATATATGCTACAATCTATTTATTTATTTTGTTGATACTAGATGACTCTGATCAAGTTTGGACACCGACAATATAGACAATAGATATTAGAAGGAGAAACACAATAATAAAAAGACAAAATACGTAGAATCATGGATGTAACCTAAAAAAGTTCTGGGTTTGATCCTTACCATTGCCTCACTCAGACATGAGGTAAATGATTTGTCTCTGAAGTGATTTGATTACTGGGTTGGGAAAAGTCACTGGCAAGTAGGTAATACAGTGGATAGAGAGCTGAACCTCAAGTCAGGAGTTCCTATCAGCTTGAGTTCATATCACTTCTTCAGTTTCTTCAACTGTAAAAGGAAGATAGTAATAGCTCCTACCTCCTGTTATAGTAATGAAATTTGAAGATCTTTTTGTATTGCTAAGATAAGTGGTACTTAGCATCTAGTTTCAAATTAGACTCTGCTAAAACAAAACAAAACAAAACAGAAGGTATGCAACCCTATTGCTGATGTAACAGGAAGGGACTGAATAGGGAGGAGCAATTCTGTATATAAGCAAAAACCTCAGTTGGGAAAGTCAGAACTTCCGGGGTGAGCCCCTGAAGGCTCAGCTGCTGCTGCTGGACTGGAACTTCTGTGGAGAAAGTGATTTTGATGTTGAGAACAAAGCTGCTGAAGACTTCTGAGGGCCAGCCAGAACTGCTGAGGCTGCCGAGGATTTCCCAGGGCCAGCTGGAGCTGCCAAAGACTGAGGAAGCATATGGTGTTGGTATTCTGCACAAATGTTGTTGTGGTTTTGTTAATGTTTATGCATGTTCTTGTGTTAAGCCTTGTTTTCCCAGGAACAGAAACTGTGAAGGATTTGAGATGTACTGGACACTATGAGCTTCAACATGGAGCAAGAACTGCACAGAGAGCTGGACAAGGACCTGGGAGCTGTCTGCCTTTGAACCCAGGTAACAGTTTGGTGAATTGAGGTAGGAGCTACCCGCCTCAAGAAAAGAAGAAAAGACCTCTCCATGGACACTGAGTAGTGACTGACCCTGATGTGAGGTTTTTCTTTGGGACTCACTTTGCGGAGAGTTGTGTGATTTGGCCAGATGAGACGCTGGACAGCCATTGAGCCCCCTGGCTTTAAAAACCCGGATGTTGGTGCTTCTCTCCCTGGTAACTGACTAGGTATGGATGTAATGGTCAGAGAGCTGGAAGCCCTGTCTACTAAATTATGTTATTTTCTGTTCTAACTTCTGTTTGTATTCTATGAAGTTCAGGGTGCTGACTTTTTCTCCTGCACTAGGTAAATGATATATGTTTGATTGATTAAAGTGACAGTTGAAGTTGTCATTTAATTTCACCCCATTGGTGGGGGATTTTGACTATTGTACTTTGTGACTGAATTAAGGACTCTGTGATTGACTAAATAAATGTACTACTCAGGGGTGGAATGCTCTCACTATTTTATTTTGTGTACCTTAAGGAGGAAAAACTTCTTAAGGATGTTTGGATGATTGAGTTACTAAATGATTATACTTATTTGAAAACAATTGAGACCACTTTGGTGAAAACTATGTTGCCATTTTAGTGATAAGTTGTTGAGTTATGACATGGTGAATAGTGTATTTTGATTTTCTGTGATAAGTTGTAACATTGTGAAAGCTGTACCTTGATTTTCTGTGAATGTTTTGCTCTGATTTGTTATTGAATATAGAGTTCCCTCTACTATGCAATCAGAACGTTGACAGCTGTTCACTGCAGCAGTATTCTGGGAAGCTGCTCATGCATGGCTCTACACCTCCTGGGGTTTTTGGGATGATCAAATAAGTGAATATTTGTAAAGTGCTTAGCACAAACCTGGGTACACAGTAAGCACTAAAAAGGTGGTAGTAGTAGTAGTAGTAGCAGCAACAGCAGAACAGTAGTAGTAGTAATAGTAGTATTACCTATACTTCTCTGAATTTTAATTTCTTCATCTGCAAAATGGCAATAATAATACTTACACCATCTAACTTATAGTTATTTGAGTAATATGTTTTATAAACTATAAAGAGACATAAAAATATTTGTTATTATGAGAGATTGGAGAAAGGAGAAAGCAGAAATCAAGCCACATTATGTTTGAATATTCATTAAAAACACTTTTATTTCTTCCAGTCAGTCAAAAAGCATCTTTTTTATAAGCAATCGGGGTCAAGTAACTTGCTCAAGGTTACACGGCCAATTATTTCTGGGTGTGGTGCTGAGTATCTGAGCCTGGATTTGATCCCCAGGTCATCCTGACACTGGAGCCGGTGCTATTACTCGCTGAGCCACCTGGCCGCCCCTAAGCAATTTGGGTTAAGTAACTTGCTCAAGGTTACATGGCCAGGTGTTTCTGGGTGGGTGCTAAGTGTCTGAGCCCAGATTCAATCCCCAGGTCATCCCGACAATGGAGCCAGTGCTCTTACTTGCTGTGCTACCTGGACGCCGCACAAAAAGCATTTATTAAGACTTACTAAGTTTCAGAAACTTTGGTAAGCACTGGAAATGTAAATAATAACAAGCCAACAGCAGCTTCTCTCTAAGACTTTATATTGTAAAGAAGAAGACAATATAAAAAAGGAAGCTGAATGGGAGAAGAGGGTCTAGGTATAGAACCGGAGAGACCAAACATTATGAAAACATTGCAGTCATTAAAATATTTTGTTTTTGTTTTTTGCCTGTCACAGTCAGTGCTTCATTGTTTGTAGCAGTCTGGGGGAGATTATCCACAGTGTTTGAAGAAATAAGAGGTTTAGGAACTTCAAGTTCAATAAGGCTCAATATCATATACTAACCAATAACTCTAATCTTAGGCTGCACTCATAAAAGGATATGATATAAGACTAGCAAAATGAGAGTGAAGATCCATTAGTATTTCATCCAGCCTTCTTAAAATGTTCAGGTTCTAGAATGCTCCCCTAAGGACCACTACTAATTAAAATAGATTCCTAGAAAAGACACAGATAGTTATCAGTTGATGAATAGCTAAACAAATTGGGCTTATAATAATGGAAAAATATAATATCATCATCCTCAAAGAAACAAGGAATATGAATGAATATAGGGAAGCATTGGAAGACTTACATGAATTGATGCAAAATGAAGTAAGCAAAACCAGGAAAACAGTAGACACAATGACTACAATATAAATTTAAAATGGCATGAACAACATCAGAATTTAAACTCTCTGAAATTATATGACAACTCCTGGTTAGCCAAAAAGAGTTATGTAATAGCACCTCGTCCCTTTCTTTCAGAAGTATACGTAGGAGGATTATGAGTGTCGATGACTGCACATGTCACATCTTTTCAATGCCTTAGTTAATCTTCCTGAACAACATTTTTTCTTTAAAACATCATTATGATGGATACCTCTCTGAGATGTAGAGGGAAAGGGAGGTATTGAGAAATGTAAGTAATGTAAAAGTAAAAGATATCAATAAAATTATTTTTAAATGAAAATTATTTCCTAAGCCAAAGGTTCTTCAAAGTCTAACTATTTTACAATTACATTACAAGTCCTAGATATGCAACAATTTAAAGACGACTTTTTTGGCTTTGCTTTTTCTTCACATCAGAAATTAGATTAGATTTAAGTGACTGGAACTGGCATAATGATACATAATTGTCTTTGAACACCTATCTCTATTGTCACTTTATTCCTAAGCTAGACAATAATAGGAGCTCATATTTATATAATGATTTTTACAGTATAAATTTAACCCTTAAGACAACCTTATAACATTGACAGCATGAATATCATTTTTCCTTTTTTTTTCTCTCTCTCTCTTTTTTTTTTTTTTTGGAAAGCAATTGGTGTTAAGTAACTTGCCCAAGGTTACATGGGCAGTTACTTCTGGGTGTGGTGCTGAGTATCTGAGCCCGGATTTGATCCAGGTCATCCCAACACTGGAGCCGGTGCTCTTACTCGCTGAGCCACCTGGCCGCCCCAGTTCCTTTTTTGCAATAAAAGAAACAGAGGCATGCCCAAATTCACAACTAATTAGATGGCAAAGTCAGAAACCGATCCCAAATTTTCTGATGACAAGCCTTGTGCTCCTCCTACTAAAGCATACTCCTTGCTTTATTGTAATGTTATCTATGATCCTTCTTGATTTCCCTTCTGCTTTCTTCATTTTTCTTTGTCCTTTTCCTTTAAATTCAGTCTAGGTGCTTAATTTCAAAGTTCTTGCCATAAGGCTGGATTCCAATCACTATTTTTCTACAAAGGATCTCACTGCATTGATTCATCTATAGAAATCATATATTTGTTATCTATGTTTGTTTTTAGTAAATACCAAGTTAACTGTAAAAAATAGAGTGAGAAAAAGACTGCATACACTGCATGATGGGATATATGAAATGGCCACAGGGTAACAGAAAAACCTTTACTCTTGGACTTATTCTATGGAATAACTGATCACATAAAATATTTTTTTGTCAGTCTGAAGCCATCGGCAACCCAATTAAGGGCGATTGTAAAAATCATTGTCATAATTTCATGTAAAACAATTACGTATGCACACTTTACCTAAAATTTGACTTATAGCTTCATTTGAGTGTGTTATTCATTCTTCACTTGCCATTGTAGATTGCAATATAATTTTCATTGGCAATATTATACAGCTATGCAATTGTAACTCAAAGATAGTTTAGCTGATTTTTGAATTTAGGAAGTCTGTAAGCTACTCTCAGCTTCTTCTAGCATAAAAGCCAAACAAATTATTGTTTTTATCTTAAAAATTACTTTGAATATTAAGTAGAAATGATGCTATTTGTAAATATATAACAATACTACCTAAGTAAAAGAAGATATGAAACACTACAATTCAAGTTCCTCATAAAAATTGATCTTTTTCTTAAAATCCTTTCTCAGCATAACTGATACAAAATGTTGCCTTTTTTGCATATCAATACTAAAGACTTTCTCAATATTAATACTGGAACTCATGTTATTTTCAAGCTAATATAGTTGGAAGAGTCCCCTAGATGCCTCTTCAAACAATTAAGATAGAAATAGCCCTAATATACTTTCCTATATGCATGCTGAATAAGCAATTAGAGAGCTGGTTTGTACATTCAAAGGAATGCACCAGTATAGTCTATATCAGTTTATTGCAGTACTAAAAAAATAAACTGCATGCATATTTTAACAATGTAGGGTTTTTGGCTACAAGTAAATCATTAGGCCTTATCGGTAGAATAATACAATGCAAAGGACCTGCTTCTTTGGAGTGAGAAGATCTCTCTTTGAATCTAAGATTTATTACTTACAAAACTAGTTATATGACGCTGGACACATCACTAAAATTCTCTGTCATAATCTCCTTATATTTGATATAACCATAACAAAGCTTATACTATCTAATTTATATGACCATGCAAATGTTAGTTGATATTTGTCTCCTTAGCTTCCTTAGAACTGAATAGATGGAAGAATGCAGCCTGGATTACATTTGGGAAATTGCACTCTGTTTTCAATGAAAGCAACCAAGCTTCTTCCTGAAATAGAAACTGATCTTTTCAACACTAATATTCTTATGATGATGCTATATAGCTTAGATGATGAAAAACTACCATCTGTGAAGCCTCAAAAATCTCTGGTTATCAAAAGAGTAATGGAAAGAAGGATGATGGATGGAGATAGGCTATATCAAATCATCATAATAATAACAGTGACAATAATAATGATGGTGATAATAAATGCTAACATTCGTGCAACAATCTGCATTTTGCCAATTGCTTTCCACACATTATCACATTTGATCCTCACAATAACTCTATGATATAGGTACCATTATTAGGCCCATTTTACAAATGAGGATACTGAGATGTGTAGAAGTTAAGTGACTTCTCCAGAGTCAAACAGCTTAGTGTCTGAGGTAAGATTTCAACTAAGGTCTTCCTGACTCTGGACTCAGTATTCTATTGCATGAGTCACTTAGCAGCATCCCAAAGAAGAAAATAGAATATGCAAAAATCAGAACACATAACATCACGCTTTTGTGAAGATGGACAATAAGTGGGTTGTCTTTTTTATTTTAATTGCCATCATTTATTATTTTTATTAATTTGTTTTACTTTTAGTTTTCAACACTCATTTCCACAAGATATTGAGTCACAAATGTTTGCTCCATCTCTCCCCTGCACCCCACCCCAAAGTAGTGATCCTACTGAATACACCTTCCCCCAATTCACTCTCTCATATTCTCCCTCATTCCTCCACTGAATTTCTAGAAAGGCAAGATGGATTTATACACCCCAGTATCTGTCTAACTTAATTCCCAGCTGCATGTAAAAACAAAACAAAACCATTTTTTAACGTTTGTTTTTAAAACTTTGATTTCCAGATATATTCCCTTCTTCCCTCATCACCCACCCCTACTGGGAAGATAAGCCATTCAATATGTTGTACATGTGTAGTTATGCAAAACATTTCCATAGTAGATATATTGTGAAAGACTATATTTACCTCCATCCTATCCCACCCCACCCCCCCACACTTATTCTATTTTCTACTTTGACCCTGTCCCTTTTCAAAAGTGTGTGCCTCTAACCAGCCTGCCCACAATCTGTCTCTTATCATCCCCATTTTTATCTCCTTCTTCCCTATTTTCATATAGTGTAAAATACTCAACCGAGTATGCATGTTATTCCTTCCTTAATCCAAATTCAATGAGAATAAGACTGACTCATTCCCTTTTGCTGTCCTGTTCTTCCCCTCCATTGTAACAGTTTTCTCTTGACTCTTTTATATGAGATAATTTACTCTATTCAATCCCTTCCTATCTCCTTCTCTTATTATATTCCTCTTTCACCTTTTAATTTTATTTTTTAGATATATCCCTTCATATTCAACTCATCCTGTGCCTTCTGTCTATGTATACATGTACACTTATATACAAATACTCACATATGTATTTATAAACACAACCTAATATATAGACATATATGTATACATATACATACATACATACATATATATATATATATATATCCTTCTCTATCCTCATGCAAAGAAAAGTCTAATGAGGTACAATTATCATTTTTCCATGTAGGAATATAAATAGTTCAAATTTAATAAATTCCTTATGATTTCTTTTTCATGTTTACCTTCTCATGCTTCCTTGCTTCTTGTATCTGAAAGTCAAATTTTCTGTTCAGCTCTGGTTTTTTCATCAAGAATGCTTGAAATTGATCTATTTCATTGAATGACCATATTTTCCCCTAAAGCATTATACTTAGTTTTGCTGGGTAGGTGATTCTTGGTCTTAATTCTAGCTCCTTTGCCCTCTGGAATATCATATTCCAAGTCCTCCAGTCCCGTAATTTAGAAGCTGCTAGATCTTGTGTTATCCTGATTGTGTTTCCACAATACTCAAATTGTTTCTTCCTGGCTGCTTGTAATATTTTCTTCTTGACCTGGAAACTCAGGAATTTGGCTATAATATTCTTAACAGTTTTCTTTTTGGGATCTTTTTCAAGAGGCAATTAATGAATTCTTTCAATTTCTATTTTGCTCTCTGTTTCTAGAATATTAGGGCATTTTTCCTTGAGAATTTCTTGAAGAATGATTTCTAGGTTCTTTTTCTGATCATAGGTTTCAGACAGTCCAATAATTTTTAAATTATCTCTCCTGGATCTATTTTCCAGTAAGATATTTCACATTGCCTTCTATTTTTTTCAATTGTTTGGATCTGTTTTATAGTATCTTGATTTGTCATAAAGTCATTAGCTTCTATTTGCTCTAATTTAATTTTGAAGGAATTATTCTCTTCAGGTAGTTTTTGAAATTCCTTTTCCATATGAGCAATTCAGCCTTTTAAGGCATTCTTCTCCTCATTGGATTTTGGGCCTCTTTTTCCATTTGAGTTAGTCTATTTTTTAAGTTTTCATTTTCTTCAGTAATTTTCTGGGTCTCCTTTAGCAGCTTGTTGACTTGCTTTTATGATTTTCTTTCATCATTCTCACTTCTCTTCCCAATTTTTCCTCCACTTCTCATACTTGATTTTCAATCAATCCGTCTAGAGCTCCTCCATGGCCTGTCACCAACCCATATTTTTCTTGCAAGCATTTGATGCCAGAGTTCTGACTTCATTGTCTTCCTTCCCTTCCATGCTTTGATCCTTTTTGTCCCACCAAAAGGATTCTATGGGCTAATAGTTCTTCCTCTTCTTACTTATGTTGCCAGCCCATTACTTGACTTTTGAGCTCTTTGCCATGGTAGGACACTGTTTCCAGGGTGGAGAGCTTTGTTCCAAATTTCTGGGGTTTTCACAAATGTTGTCAGACATCTGAGGAGGGTGCCCTCTGTACAGACACCGCACTGGCAACCTGACGGTTCTCACCACAGGACAGCAACACAGATCCAAGCAAGTTAAAGCAAGAGCACTTACCTTCTGAATGGTTGCTTGGTCCCTCCACAATCTGCAGGCCAGGACCTCTGGAGCCAGCCACATGGTAGCAGCTGTAGCCTTAGCACCTCTGCCACCTCTCACCCCAGTGGTAGGTGCCAGACCATGCTCTTCCATCCCCCTGTTGGAACAGAGTTCCCCACTGACCTTTTATTGTCTCTTACGGTGTTTATGGGTTGAGAAGTCTGGCAACCTGCACAGCTGCTGGTGATTCACTCTCCCGAAGTCTGCTGAGGCCCATTTGTGCCACTGGTCATGGCTGCCCTAGGGATAGAACCGTGTTGGCCAGAATGTGCTCAGCTCCCAGCCTCTGTGACAGACCCTTCCTCTTGGCCTGCCAGGCTGCCTGCAGTGGGAGATTTGCTTATCTCTGTCACTTTGTGGGTTCTGTAGCTCTAAATTTGTTTAGAGTCATATTTTACAGGTATTAGAGGTGGTTGTGGGGGGAGCACAAAGAATTTCCTGCTTTTACTCCACCATCTTGACTCCACACCCCAGAAGTGGGTTTTCCATGTAGTGAGAGAAATGTATAATTGATGGACAGTCTGCACACTTCATTGATATTTATGCAATTTAAAAAATCAAAGGGAAGGATCTCAGCATGTTGGGTGCGTCTCTTTTGTGAATACCCCTAATGATCACTTTACACATCCATCCTATAAATTTTGTATAAGTACCAGTTTCTGGTATATCACTTTCGATTATCTCTTAATAAACATAAATATATAACCATTTGAATAAATAAACATCTAACCTCTCTGGGCCTCTGTTTTAAAGAAATAATGTGAAGAAAGAAGCACTGTAACTTCTCTTATATTTGTAAAGTTCTGCGACTTCTCCAGATCTTTAACATTTCAATTTATTCCTACTCTTTCCTCTCTTTAGCTTCCATATTCAAACATTTGCCAAGACTTGTGGATTCTGCTTTCATAACATCTCTTACAGTAGCTGCCTTTTTCTGACCCTGGAGTCATCCTGATACAGGGACTTCTCAGTTAATGCCTTGACAATTTCAATGGTCTTCTGGTTGGTTAAACTACTTCGAGGCTCACCCCCCTCCAGTCTATCCTTTACTCAGCTATCAAAGTGTTCTTCCTAAAGAGATCTGACTATGCCACTTCTGCCTCCAGTTTAATAAAATTCAGTGACCCACTATTGCCTTGAGTCAAATAGAATATCCCCAGTCTTTTAAAGTTATTCATACCCTGACCCCCTTTTACTTTCTTGTTTTCTTGGCTATTAACATTACCCACCCCCACATATTTTGTGACTCTGTGGCACTGACCTCTTTGCTTTTTCTAATAAAATAAATTCTATTTCTAGGCTCCATATTTTCACAGACTTTCTCCTCTACCTCCAATTCTCTCCCTCATTTTTTTCTGCTTCCTGGCCATCCTGGTTTACTTCAGATCCCAGCTAAAACCCCAGTCCACAAAAAGTCTTTTCCAAACCCAAAAGTTAGTACCTCCCCTCTGAGATTATAATAAATTTATTGGAGAGATGTGAGGCACATCTCATACATATATCTTATTATCTATCTAAATCTCATTTGTATATTATTTCTTACAAGTGAGCTTATTTTACTATGAGCTCCTTAAAAAAAATCTGTTTCTGCCTTTCTTTGTTTCCCTAGTGTTTAGCACAGGTCTTAGTACATAGTTGGTGCTTAATAAATGCTTCTCAATGACTTCACTTAACTTCATCCATTTTAGTTTACTTTAGTTTTGATTGATTTATTTATTTTTTTGGGCATATCTGATGCTCTACTTTCAGCCTAAGTTTAAACATTGTAATTTCCCACTATGAAGATTGGTTGTTTTTCCTCTTAGCTTCCACTTTATTTTCTTTTAAGAGTGACCTCAGAGAAATGGGAGCCAGATGTATGAGTGCAGCCTTGAAATGCTTTGAATAAAGTGCCTATTGATTGTCATTTCTATTACTTAAATAACATTTTATCACCTTCAGCATTTTGCCTCACTCATTTCTTGGTAGCTGTGCCTATGACTACATTGCAAAAAGTTAATGTAAATGAAATCAGAAAAACAAAATAAAGCACAGGTACTTTACAGCTTTAGAAACATAAATAAAACATTGCATGTGAACTGGTGGATCTCCTTTCCTACTATTTTATTGTTATTTCTTTTGTGTTCGGGTTTCAAAGTTTTTTTGTTTGTATTGTTTTGTGTTTTGTCTTTAAGTCCTGCAAACTTCTTTGTTTGTAAGAACGAACCCCTCTCTATTTCTTACCTCTGAGCAACTACTTGGGGAAAGGGAGGTTTGAAGTAGTTGAATAAAGTAAGAGGCCCTAAGAGTAACTGGTTTTTCATGAAGTTTTAATTTCTAAAAATATAATTCCTATAGCATATTAATCTTTTATTATATTTCCAGATGTTGTAAACTGAGGGTACTGAGAAGAAGATCCACTCTGTCCTCTTAAAACTCAGTTTAACTGATATGGACCAAATAAATGGTGGCAAATTTAAGTAATGAAATATGACATCCCTGACCTGATAGGGAAAGTTTACTTTTACCATTTAGGACCTAATTATGATAGAATCAGAGAATCATGGAGTTCAAGAGTTGGAAAGGACTTTCGTGACAATTTGATCCCTTTGCTAAATCTCATCTGTCTATCCATCTAATAAGCGGGTCACAATATACCTGGCAAGTCATTCAGTCACTCAAAGACCTCCCCAGAGAAGTAACCTATCACATCAGGTAAACCACTTCACTTTTAGATGGCACTGGAATGTTAGATTATGTGTTTTATTTAAGTTTAGATTTAAAGGATTTACAATTTATAGTCACTGATTGTGGTCCTGGCATTTAGGACCAAATAGAACAGCATCAAAAACTTAAAAGGCAGGTACCACACCCGGCTGAGCCTTCTCTTAGCTATGCTACAAATGAATTGTTTTTTTTTTTTTTCGCTAGTCCCCAAGTGTCATCTACTCTAAACCATTCTCCATCTTGCTTGCCTTCTTGTACAAATTCATTCATTTCCCAGCTAAACAGTGGTGACCAGAACTGTATAAAATAATCCAGCTGAAGTCTAATGGTCTAATGAAATCAGAGCAAACTTCTTTCCTAGAAGTTATTCCTCCTCCAATGCATTGCAACATCAATTTAGTTTTTTTTTGAATTATATCATATTGTTTACTCACAATGAACCTGAAATCCACTGAGACCCCCAGATCTTTACAAAATAATATTTTGTATTAACTTTCTTCTTTATCTTATACTTATAAAGTTGATTTCTTTATCTAGTGCTTATGAAGTTTATCTCCCTACCTCAAGTATGAATTTCATACTATTAGGTTAAGCCTGCTGATAGTCTGCCAGATATTTTTGGATCCTGACTTAGTCATCCAGTGTATTAGTTATTCCATTCCAACTTTGAGCAGACTTCAAATTTTATAACTTTATTATCTATGCCCTAACTCAATTAATTGATAAAAATGTTGAACAACAAAAAATCAAGCACGGTTCCCTAGCGTAATTCAGTAGGGACCAGTCACATTGACAATTATCTATTTACAATTACTTTTGAGTCTAATGATTCAAACATTTCTAAAGTGCCCTGTACTTGTCTGTTTAACTTATTTTTAAACTAAAAATATTAATATTTTTCAACCAACATAAACTAATTGCCCCTCTCTCCTACTCCCCATTTGAAAAAGGAAAAAAATACAGTAACAAAGAGGCACAGTCAAACAGAAGCAAATTTTGATATTACCCATAGCCAAAAGTGCATCAGATATTGGACAAAGGCTGACTAGCACTTCATTCTCTCCTTGAGAAATGTCAAAAGCCACCATAATATCCTCCCCAGCAGTGATTCTTTTTGCTTTTTCCTTTAGTGTTTCAGGTGTCCCGTGAGTCAATCCCTAATAGTGTCAACATTTATAATATGATATATGCATAATTTCACATAGACTTATGAAACATTAAAAGTGTGAAATTGTATATTTGTCCAAATGAAAAGTTCCAGAAGGCACTGATACTATCATTCTCCAACAGATGACTTAAACCAAGCATCACAACTAAATGGAAGTGATAACAAAGTGCCTCCACATCCAACACAAATAGTTTGATTTTTAGATTCCCTATGTTTGAGAAACCTAAAGCGTAATCTTATAATATGTCTACATGCAGTTACTGTTCTCTCAATGTATTCTGTGTCTCCAAAATTAACATCACTTTCTTACGATCAGGAAGCAAGCTATTTCTCAAAACATTAAAATTTATTTTTGAAGTGTTCTTTGGTGATGAATCCTTTAAGTAGTAGCACTTCTTTAAAGGTTATTTTAAGATGTAACTTTTTCATCTTGATGACTTACATTTAACTTATCCTTTAAAATTTCAGGGGTTCTTAATTTTCAGGGGTTCTTAATCTGGGGTACATGAATTTGCTATATGGATATACATTATTTGTCTATCTATATCTGATATCCATTAATGTGTTTCATATATATAAATATTACTTTTATATCTTAAAATTTCTTTCATGCACACTACACATACAATCCTATGTGTATATAAAACAGATAACAGATTAATGTTATAAATTTAATATATTAACGTATAGCATATGCATATGAAACAAATTTATAGAAAATTATATGTGATTAATGAATACGTTTCAATATAGATGCACATTAATATAATATATTAATATATGATTCAGGAATTTGTTTTGTATATATGCGTGTATGTGTATAATTCATGGAACTCAGACTAAGAATCTCTAAAAGTTAGAACCCCTAAAATGTATCTATATATACATTTATATTATCCTCATATACACAGATATGTATAAATGTGAATATACATAAATATTGAAATATATTTATAGTTGCTATCACATATAGACAGATTACATATAAGTGTATTTTACCTTTGTAATCAATCATATGTATTTTATGCCTTTCAAAACATTCTGTACAGAGGTCCACAGGTTTTGCCAAAATGCCAAAGGGTCTATGACCCACAAATCAAGCTTAAGAATCCTTGCTTACAGAAGCACACAGTTATATAATACAATAGTTAAAATACAACAAAATGATGTTATTTAGAAAATGCAAAAGTATAAGCATATCTCCAAATTATTCCTTCTCTAAATGTCTGCCATTACATATTCAAACTTTATTTGTACAAGTTATTACTACTGTAGGTCTACTTGAATTTTATTTCCTTCTATTTCCAAATATTCATAAAATTGAATACAAGTATCATGGGCAGCAATAGTCAGACAATAAATCAAATGTCGAAGACAAAGGACAGTTTGCAATTTTCTCTCAGTTTAATTATATCCATGAATTCTCAGTTAACAAGAGAACAAATAAAAGTGTTCCTTATTGCCATTCCACTGTAATAATGGAAAGGCAAAATTTCAATTTTATTTTCAAAATCAGTCACTTTAAAGGAATATACATGTTTTAAAACTTTATATCCCCCTATCCCTACCCTGCCATGGCAATTATGAGTCAATTATTTGATCATAAATCTTGAAAAAGAATTAATTCAGCACGTGATTAAAGAAATTGAAATACTAAATATTGTCATAAAATACAGAAAGGAAATATTGTCAGAAAATGAAACAGAAAAAATGATTTTGTGACTCATTACTAATATTTTTGGCTCTTGTTTGAGAAAAGCGTATTAGGAATTTCTAAAGAAATACAGACCATGACCTTCAAACACAGTCATATCATCAATAACCCTGCATCAATACAATGGAACAATACTACTCCGTACAGTTTTAAGTGTCCTTTAGAAATTGTTTCATTATTGTAGGAAGGTTTCTTTCATTACTGTCAGCATATTGTCTTATCTTTCTCAAAGGAAAAATAACTTCAAATTATTTCTATGTAATACAATTCATATTTAAAAGAGAAATCTGCCAAATACTCCATATAAATGATAAGATTTTATGGAGGTTCTAATATGGGACTCTAGAGGAAAAAATGGACTATATTCATGGGAGCAGATAGAAAGAAAAAAGCAGCTAGTAATGGAGAGAAGATGG